>NW_008751910.1:281183-287576 GCF_000715545.1 Opisthorchis viverrini
GAACCTCATTAAGGCGCTGTACGCCAACTCCCGCGGCCGTGTAAAGGTCTACGGGAAGCTCTCTCCTGAGTTCACCACATCAAGTGGTGTCCGACAGGGTTGTCCTCTTTCACCTTTCCTCTTTAACTTCGTCATTGATACGATCATGGAAGACTCACTACCAGCCTCTAATGTGGGTGGGGTCGAAGTGCTCCCTGGGCCTCCGCTCACAGATGTGTTAGTTTGACGCCTATTGTGACAGGTCTTCTGGAGTCACTGATTCTTCGTCTCACGGTGGCACGCGAAGCCTTGATCCGTGAGAATCAAGCGGGAATTCGAGCGGGTAAAGGCTGCGTTGACCACGTCTTCACGCTCCGTCCGGTATAAGAGTGACGCCACATGCACAGACGACACAATCTTGGTATCTCTTGACTTCGAGGGTGCGTCCCATTCCGTCGATCGATAAGTGCTGTTAATTACATTTGCTCAACAGGGTATGTCCCAGAAGTTTGTAAACATAGTCTGATCCCTATATTCACATACTTCTGGGCAGGTGGGAGTGTATGATGAGCTCTCCAAAAGCTTTCCTACAAGAAGCGGTGTCCACTCTCTCCATTATTGTTCAGCTTCGTCATTGATGAAATAATGAGGCGAACACTGGACGGTCTTCAAAACCCCGGTGTTCAAATTGTTGCTGATGAGAGCCTTGTCGATTTTGGAGTACGCGCATGACATCGCCCTCATCTTTGAAGACCAATGCGAAGCACAAGCTCTGTTGAATAAACTGACGACCATCTTTTAACATGCGCCTTGAACCTTCAAAGTGCAAAGTCTTGTTTCAGAACGTGCAGTCTCCGAACATATCCTTTACAATTCAAGGAGAGTCATTAGAAATTATGGAAAACTTTACATACCTCGGTAGTTGTATTAGCTCTGACGAAAAAGTCTGATGAAGTCAGCGCAAGTCAGGCTCGAATAACGTTTTCTAATTCGCGTCACTTGTGGCATCTCACTAGACTTTAAGGGTAATGTGTACCAGGCTACAGTGAACAATGTGTTGTATGGGTGAGACATGGTCTCTGCGGGTAGATGATGTGAGGCGTCTTCAGGTTTTCGACCACCGATGCCTCAGAAGCCTAGCTGCTTTTGGATGGCGTTAGCGTGTTAGTAACGAGGTGATTAGAAAATGGGTATTTGGTTGTGCTGCAGGTACTTCAATCAGGAAAGACATCCGGCACAACCGACTACGATGGCTCGATCATGGTTACGCGTGCCGAAACACCGTCTACCGAGATGAGCGTTGTTCTCCGTGTCTCCTTAAAAATGGTGCAAACCATGAGGTTGAAAACGCATGACTTGATAGAAGGGCGTGAAAGAGTTTGGGTGTTGTTGGTGTTGTACACCTTCCAGAATGGGGTCTCTGTGATCTCGCCTGTGCTTGGGTGGAGACGTTGCAAGAAACTGCGGCTAGTCGATGTCGGTAACGTTCGCGCTGTCAGTTTCTTTCCAGATTGTCTGATTGACCGGTTGTAGGTGTAGGCACCTCAGAATGCTTGACAAATGTCAGTAATAAGTCCTCTTCTTCACCCACGCTTTCTTATTTTCACTTTGGGGCAGTGGAACATCAGTGTCAACACTGATGTTGCTATTTTTGATGGTGGTGGTGGTACAAGAGATTATCATTAGATTAAACTCACTCTCATTTAATGAATGCCGATATGAAATTACAAATAGTCTGACGCTACTTTTGGGTTTTCGCTTGGCGGACAGAGGAGTAGTTGCCTGAACCTCCAGGATGAGTGTTTGAGGGTGCAGTCACCTCGAAATGATTGTAGTATGCTATCATTAAGTCCCATCCCCATCCACCCTTATTGTTTTCTTCACAATAAGGTCTTCGAATGAACTATAACTATACCGCAGCTGGTAAGCAGTTAGAATACCGGTTTTGTGCTGCCGATGAAGACGGTTTCTTCGGTTTTGTTCCGCTTCGAGTTCATTTTGAAGCGGCTACCTTTTCGAATGACGTCTACTTGAGTACTGCTAAAGGCGCCATCGGGAATGCAAAGATGATACCGTATGACGTTTTTTATTTTAAGATAAGTGAAAGAGACCAGTGTGTGTGACTTACGTGGACCTCAGAAACGATATGTAGTCCGCCCAAATAGAATAGGAATTTAAGTCTAGGCCCATTTTGTCGAGGGTGAAGTCGTACGCTTGTGCCATCTTTTCTCTAGTGAAAATGAAAATACAATGAGCGAATATAATATACTTGAACGCATGATGTTTCCCTTTTGTGTCTTTAATGTATTGTAGGTACAGCTTCCACAAATCAATGTTCAGGATTTTTACCAAACAACGCTGGAATAACTTCTCCACACGTTCAAAATTTTTGGCTTTCATCTAAGCGGGTTACTAGGACGTTCAAGGAAACTTACCTCCTGATTAATGTAAATTTTCCAGTACTGTCCAGCGAATGGAAACTGGTTCACAATACGCTCAAACACATCCCTCGCATCCTCCACCTTCTTACTCTGTGCATCCCGCAGCAACACACTCCAGGCTTCAATGTCCCAAGGGTTAGCTTTAATGCGTTCCTCTGCCTTCTGCATTTTGTCCATCTTATAAACACGGCGCTGCATGAACGGCATGATGAGGGTTTTGAAGCCTGGATTTGTCACGGCGACAGCAAGGGACACAACGAGATTTGTGGCTGTACTAATCTAAGCCGTCTGTTTCGTCCAATAGGCTTGGGAGTCAGTTGGCTGGCAACCGATTGGAGGCTAGGAAGGCTTTGGAGTCAGGTAGACGAAGTTTGGCTTCTGATATCAGGTCAAACGCTTTCAGGTGACCTTAAGGGGCAATCTCTTCCAGCTCCACGAACCGTTCAAACAAATGTGACACTTTTTGCAGGGGGTTTATGCTGTTCTGCAGATGAGTGGACTGGGCCTGCGCGCAGTAACCAAATTCCGGTTTATCGAAGGCTTTGGAAAATGGTAAGAACACATAGGGTTCCTTTGGGACGGAAACGGATCTTATCTTATTCCTTTGCCGCGGCAGTGACGTGAACTGAGCAGCAATACTGGCAGACGACTGAGTCGTTTTCTGGTCCCATGCAGCACCTAGGGCACAGATAGGGTTCCCCAACATGCAAGGAGTCTCTGTCGTCAAAACACGTGAGATACCGTTAAATTATTGTGCGAAGTCACGAAATGACCTCTCTTACTTGTTACCATTCTGCAAGAACGTAAAAGCGCTTAGCAGGTTCCCAGCGATATCATCTGCAAACACACAAAACATCAAATTATCCGGGCTTGTTCGATGTGAGATCCCTCCTTTGGCCCACCGTACTTCCGAGCTCGCCGATTCAGTGAAATTCAGAAACCACGGCCTTGGTGAATTTCCCTGTTCATTCTCAAACGCCAGGACAATGCTTATCAAATTGTAGTTTGGGGGAAACGAATAGTGGCCAAGTGACCGAAGGCTTGCTGGATGTCTATGCAGAACGGTCCTATAGTTTAGCCTCATGTATTCTGACCATAATTCTGTCCTAAACGCGCAAAAAGATATTGCGGTAAGCTTTCCTTCCGGAAAAAACAGACCGGCGTGCCAGTCGAAACTTTTGCTTACTTTGGAATATCTGGACACGATTTTCCCATGGATTCACGGCCTGTATCTTTGTGCATCCCCCAATGGTAGCTCTTTTTCAACTTTCGGAGGGTTAGGACGTTGGTATTTTTCTATTCCAAAGCTTGCCACCGCCTGGGAGAAACGACTTAACAGAGCTTATATATGATGGAATGGAATTCGTCTGGCCCCGTTGATATAAGGGACATTTTTCTTGATTGACCTGATATTTTTTGTTCACAGTCTGTCACTGGCAGGGAGAAACAGGTCTCCATATGACTACTGATCGTTGCTCCTTCACTTGATCAAAACACTAATGAGACCGACGTGCCTCTTCTCGGTCAGGTAAACGTGCGTCTATAGTCTCACGCAGCGAACGGACATAATAATAGTGGACATTGTCGTCTCATTTGGCTCGTTTTGCTATCCTTAGCGCACCATCTTTCCCGCAAATGTTTTGAGGCTCGGTAGAAGTCGGGAATCCTTATTCTGAAGGCAACGTTCCAAACGCGATACCCTCTGTCCACCACCTCTCCTGAGCGTATATTTTCAATGAGGTACCTCTCCGTCGTCCCTGCAATAACTCGTCCGTTTATTGTTCAATTATCCTCTACCGCATCCACAGTCAGGAGCCTGTTAAACTTAACATTTTGATAGTATCATCTGATCCTGTCTGACGCTTTCCTTGGACACACGTTCAATAAACCGCTTGTAACCTCATGATCGCCTTTTCGTTGTACGCTTCTTGTAAGGAAAACCACTCACGGTAAACGTTTGTGGGCCCCGGTAAGGGAAGACGGCTGAAGTCATGCTTTTCGGGGGCACGTCACAGTCATAATAGGCCCCTTATCCAGAGAAAACGTAGGTTGCTATATTTTGTGACTAAGGAAATGATAGCCAGTCAAAAGCACTTCATTGATCTGCCAAGATCCACGCTTGGTCACGTGAAATATATTGCGTCTCATATGAGCGCGCTCCCAAAGAAAAATTTCAACAGCAAGCGCGCCGCACGTATAACAAAGATCTCTCGTTTGACCGGTCAAACAAATACTGCAGGCTTTTGTGCATATGACCGGTGAACAAGTTGGACAATGGCAAGGCGTCTGAGTATACGGCTTGCACATCTGGTGCGAACAGTTAGAATGTTTTTGCGAAGCGGATGATGTCGCAGTGCACTTTCATGGTGGAAGCCTTCAATCATATCACGGATTCACGGATTCACGGATTGATACACAGGATCGAGGGTTTTGCCCAAGTTTTCCGGGTCGGTTTTCTTCTTGTCGGTCAGCGGCTGTCGTTCACCTGAAAGGCACAAGTGAAAAAAGAGTGTAGCACTGCTCTTTATGTTCTCAGCGGGTCAGCGGTAAAAAACCTGTGTGCCAAGCTTTGTTCAAAAAGGGCGTAAGTTAGAATTAGGTCCCCCCGGAGGTGACGGTACACCAGAGGAAAGAGATAAAGCATCGCGAGACGCGTTTCGTAGTCCACGGATTTGAGGCCGGCAACCATTCTCGTAGCGGCCCGCTGGACACCATCAATAAGGGTGACGTTTTTCGTTCTTCCTGAGTAGACAACTTGGTTGTCGTACTCCAGGAGCGGTCTGACGTAGGCCCCATAGAGTATTTGGAAGTCCATGCGAGTAATACAGGAGAAGGTGCTTCGGATCATCCGTAAAATGGCGAATACCTTTTGGGCCGATTTCTCATGATGTAGTGAGAAGGAAAAGTTTGAGGAGAGCCAGATGCCGAAATCTTTTTTGGCATCTATCCTCATGATACTTTCTGGTCCCTTTTCACCATGCATAACAAATTCATTCGCTGAATCCCCTCCAAGCGACATATGGACGCACTTTTCATCATTCAGAGGAAGGTGCCAGTCCAACGACCACTGCTTGGCAGCGTCTACATCCATTTGGAGGGCGCTGGCATTGGAACTCCAGGATTTCAAGTCGTCCGCAAAAAGTAAACATGGACTCGCAAGAACGTCTGGGAGGTCGTTGACGTAGATCACAAACAGGAGTGGTCCCAAGACGGAGCCTTGAGGAACTCCAATGGAGACCGGCGCTGGAGAGGAATAGGTCGAGCCTATTCTCACTCGGAATGATCTCTCTGATAGGAACGCCTTGATCCAGCGAAGGATTTTCCCTTGAATCCCGTAAGACTCGAGTTTGTGGAGCAGCGGGACGTGTGGGACCCTATCAAATGCTTCTCAGAAGTCGAAAAATATGGCATCCGATATGAGTCCTTCGTCCTTGGCTTGGGTTAAGCTGCCCATAAACACGAGCGTGTTTGTTACGCAAGAACGGTTTGGGAGAAATCCGTGTTGAGATGGAGATATCAGATTGCTGGAAGTAAGGTGATCTAGGATGGCTCGCTTAAGAATGCGTTCCATCAACTTGCACGGCACGCTAGTGAGGCTTATAGGCCCATAGCTGCCAGGCGATAGTCGGTCAACAGTTTTGTAGATTGGCGTGACAATCGCTTCCTTCCAAGCAAGGGGAAGGCGGCCTTCGTCAAGCGACTGACGAAACGCCAAGTGTAAATGGTTTGCCAGTGTGGAGGACGTTTCTTTCAGGATCCTCGGATGGACCTCGTCGGGTCCCAATGCGCAGAATGGGTTGATCTTGTCCAAGAGTTGACAAATGTCCTCCACCGTGAAGACCAAGCCGGTTAGAGGCTGTTCGTAGTTTCTCCTTGACAAGAATGGATGTGACGAGGACGCTGGGGCTGAGTATAGACACGCATAGTGTTCTCTGTAAGCCTCAGATACCACTGTTGAGTCATTCGTCGGTTC
>NW_008751910.1:287762-297929 GCF_000715545.1 Opisthorchis viverrini
CGCGTCAACCTCGTGAACTTTCTGGACAACGGTCCCATATAGTTCTTCCACCGGAGCTGGTCCCAGTGTGACTAGTTTAAGGAAGATGCGCTTTCCTGAGAGGTCTGCACTGCAGAAGTCTCGAAACCACGTTTGAGGTTTGGGATTTCTGGCCCAATAGCAGATGAAATCAAAGGTCAGCGCACAGTGGTCGCTAAATCCTGGTGGAGCGTTAATTGTTACCTGATCAACCAAGTGTCTTTCGTTGGTGATGACCAATTCCAGGAGGGATTGTGGTTGGCCTGCGCGGTATCTGGTTGGTTCAACGACATCTTGGGTCCAAGCGCTTTTTTGAACTACTTCAAACAGCGCCGCTGAAAATCGTCCTCCTGATTCGACGCGCTGGAGTGCAATCCAGGAGGCCTTTGGGGCGTTGAAGTCACCTACTAGCAGGAGATGAGTGAAGTGGCAGCTGGAGGAGATTTGCTGAAGGTATTGTATGAGGAATTGGTCATTTTCAGAGGGATTCGAAGGGCTACGGTAGACCACGCCGAGAAGGAGAGGATCGGACCCACGCAGCGGGATTTGGACCCACAGTGCATCGCAAAAGGATGCAGGGGTGGTGTCAGAAAGGGCAATCGGGATTGGTGGCGCCGCATGTAAGTACAAAGCAACCCCACCAGCCCTTCCTCAGTTTGAAGCAGCTCGGAAAATAGAGCAACCGTCTATCGAGATCTCCGCGTAAGAGACATCTGGTGTAAGCCAGATCTTTTGGGAAATTTTCATTTCAGATTCCGCCGATATACCATAGAATCTTGTTATTTGGAAACAAACACAGTAAGTTGCAGGACTATTGCCACGATATAAACGCGCTCAATAGCAGAAGTACGAAAAAGTTTAGACGGTGTGACGTCTACAGCACGCTAGCCATTTGGTAGCCCAATGTATACCCCGGGCTTGATTTATAGATGCAACCCACTAATCAGCCGCTGAATTCTTCTCAAGTTGGATAAATGTGTGCAGGATTAACCCGTTTTCCCGCGTCCGAGATTGTCAGGATGCGGCAAAATATCAGAGACTAGGACAAGCATCAAATTTTGACAAATATTTGTTTGGAAGTTAGAGCATGCAATCACTTTTTCTCTGTCAGCCTACAAATGCGCAAATCTGAGAAGAAAATGGCATGTGATTAATCTGGCTAAGAGAAGACACCTGCTTTACTTATGTCACAAGAAATCCCCGGAGCAAAAATTTCGGACAAAACCAATGCGCTCACATGCGCAATCTTATTAGGTTTCTGCAGGTTCATTAGATATGAAAAGGCAAATTAATGCAACAGGTGAAGGGATAGGATCCACAACAGTTGTTACCGCATGCATATTTGGATGAGGCTTAAATGAAATCCATGAAGACAATTTCATTATTTTTTGACCACACAAATTCTGGTTCCTCTGGTTGTGAATGGAAACAATGAACATACCTGGGATCTAGCCGCCTTAGTTTGCTTCGGATCCCGGGAAACTTTTGTGTTGCTACCGGTCTCTGAAAATTGTGGATGCAACTACGCCACATGATCTCGACGTTTTGGAGGAATTGGTGGTTTCCAATGGACAAGCTAATTTTTGTGGTCGTTTCCACAGAAACGTACACACAAGTGGTTGGATCTTTACCAGGCACGCCATAATAGACATCAGCCAAACCGTCACTCATTCGAACATTGCGTTGACTTTTTTACGGGCTTTACTGAAAATCATTCGTTGAAAACTAAATTACCGAAAAATGTGTGAATAAACCCGTATAAACTCGGTAGTGTTTGGATAAATTATAGTATTAAATGCGGTACTACATTCCTACTAAGTCCCTTGAATCACTGACAATCGTTTATTAAGCAAATCAAGAGAATTCAGCAGGTTCAGCCTGTCATCACTACGTCACCCTTAACCCCGATAAAAAACCGTGCTCTTTTTCTTCCAAGCGCTCGCTAAACGCAACATTACCGGTCAAGTTAGAAATCGGCGTCGAATGTAGATAGATAAACTCAATTTGAGGGTCTGTTTTTCACGTTACTAGTGGAAACATATCCTCCTCAGCGGTGGTCAGTGGATGCGCGTCTGGTAAGGCAAAAGAGGCAGCAAAAATTACCGAACCCAAAGTCAGTCCGAGGCTGCGGGAACAACGCGTGGGTTTGATGGTGATTAAGCCACATCAAATTGACTCATATGCACATGTGAGTTTATCATTCGTACAGCCACCGCACCAGGTGTAGTTTTGGAATACGTGGTTAGATAGGAAAAAACAGCAGCCTATTTTGCGCCTTACTGGTAAAGCCTTGAAGCTTTCACAATTTTAAACACCTGCGTCACTATTTTTGGCAAAAGTTCATGCAGCCTCCTGTTGGCACTTCTTCCGGAGCAATAAATCATTCAAAAGCACAAGTGTAGCTAATTTACTTTTAGAAAGCTTGGTATACTTGCTGGAAGACTATAATCATGACCAAGTAATTTCGTATGTTTGGGAAGTGGATTTAAGTATTGTGTGTTCAAAGATCGAATTTAGGGCTTGAGCACCCCAGATTCAGTGGCACATAAAGGAGGAGTCATAACGCAGGGGAACAGCATAAGTGTCAAACAGCCTTTACGCTGTTTCGGAACTTCCCCAGTGTTGTTTTTTCGTACATTAGCCGTGAAACCCACACTTGGCGAGAGCGCTAGCCAAAGACTGATACCTGTCACGTAAGCCAGGCTAATTACCAGATCCGAAGGAACTGTGGAGCCCATTGACCACTTCTGTGGTTTTTACGAATAGGTAGAACGACATGGCAAAGTGAGTCGACCACTACACATTCAGGTGCCTGGTTCCTGGCAGTGTTTTCCGCATGGGTAAGTGCAGGACTCATGGCGTTGGGGTTGAAAATAGTTGAATAAACCGATTAACGATTCTATCAAGGTCGGTTTTCGTTATTCAAGGAAGCTAGTTTCTGTGTGTCTATTCTGAATGAGAGTTGATGGTCATTTGAGGAGCGGCTGAACCACTGAGCCAAGTTTTTAACGGTCGGTGAAGAGCAATCCTGAGCATTTAGATAAAGAGCTACATGGCAGCGGGTCATAGGAAACGTAAGGAAAAGCAAGATTGGGACAGACAGTTGATCACAACTCGAAAAAAGAAAATAGAGGGGGAGGGAGCTACAAACTTGAACGCACGAGGTGCGTTTGCTGGAGAAGAAGGGTAATCACAAAAGAGTGCGACTCAGTGACTGGAGTTTTCGGCTTCAAATCAAAATCAAAAGCGTGGGCCTCCATCAGAAGATTAGGAGGTATCTGTTGTGCACATTGTACACCTTTTGTAAACTTATTGATATCAGGGAGATGGGTTTGAAACAGAAGTTAAAAGTATAACAGAATAAAACCATTTTGAGCAGATTACAATCTTTTCCGCCTGGAACAATAAGGATAGGCCTGCTGATCGTATTCTGTACTGCCTTGTCGGGTTCGCTAATAAGTCCGACTTGGAACAGTAGATTAAACAATTCATTCTCCATTTCTGGGTTGATCGAGGGATGCGTGAGAAATCAGATAAATTTAACGGACTTATCGCCCAGATGCAAAGGCAGACACATGATTTCTGTGGGTTTGGGGGCTTGTGGTGTTGAGATTCTGGGATCCGTCTTGATTGTGGACAAAGATGTGCTACCTGGTAGTTCTTGCTCACCTGAATGCCCGCTGTTGACGCTGACCCGTAAATATGAGTGCATTTTGCAGATCCCACTAGGAAAGCATCAACATTTATGTTCGGCGAGAACTTGCACTTCATCTTCGGAGGAGAATTTTAAATTTTTGACGTTGAAAGAAGAAACACTTGACGAAAAGGATGAAAAATTTTATCCAGCTGCTGACGTGGGTGTATGATTGCTTGATCTGACCATCAAAACACAAATTCATCGTGTTTTGAGGGAGCGGCTTTTGTCAGGCTACGATCTGGCTTACGACTAGCCTGTTTAGGCCTCGTGCTCACGTATTTAGAGACACATCTAATATGCATTTGGGCCACTTTTATGGGAACAAAGCGGCGTTAAAGCGGGCCTAGGGTTTAAGTATATTCAGGCACAATAATTCTTGTCAAGTAAACGGTTTGAGTTTTAGCCATGGGGTCTAATCGACAAAGCTGATGAAGCTCTTAATTGCGTGCCAACTTTTACAATGAAGTTAAAGGTTGTGAGTTATTTATCGGGAAAAATAACCAGCAGTAGATTACAATGTTCACAAGAAGTAGAAGCCACTTCGCTCAAGTGT
Source organism: Opisthorchis viverrini (assembly GCF_000715545.1). Taxonomy (NCBI): domain Eukaryota; kingdom Metazoa; phylum Platyhelminthes; class Trematoda; order Opisthorchiida; family Opisthorchiidae; genus Opisthorchis; species Opisthorchis viverrini. Next base: position 292,031 of record NW_008751910.1, read on the forward strand.
GTGAATTTTTTGTATTTAAACTGTGGAGACTGTCATTAAAGCCTAAGGCACACAAAAACTGTTTGTGTTCGCTGAGAGAGCGAGCCGATGTTTCCTTTGTTGATGGCGCGTCTTGAGCGGGTTGTGAGCAGAGGCGAATAAAGGCTAAGCTGACGACCAGTCAGCCTTCTTTTAGTTACTTTTTCATTCAATTACCCAAGGAGTGTGGGTGGGCAAATGATCAAAAGCAGAGGAAGCTGATGTTGGATGACCGGTAGCGCTAAATAAGTCATGGTGCGAGGAGTATTAGCAAGATCCTGAAGGACCCATGATACTCTGGCCTGCAGGACCGGGAAAATGGTATGATCGTTAGCAACAACTCGGGGAATCTGAGCGAGAAATCTTGTGGCTCAGAATCGGTCCTTGATTGTATCAACTAGAGGGGCGTTGTATTTTAGCGGAGATTTTTTTTAATAGTTAGCTGTTATCGATAACCATGTTTCATCAGAAAAACGGCATGGCGGAAGAAGTTGACAAATTCTTATTCTCATTTATATCTATTGTCTGTGGTTGCGCAGCCAACGGTCACACTGGTAAATGTGCATTTAATGAATCTGCATGTGAGCCCATACGGACAAGGGACGCGTCAAATGCGAAAGATTGAAGGCACCGTACATTTATATTTGTGCGCTTTTAGTGCGTACAATGGTGACCGAAGTATCTGGCCGACGTGTTGGGGAGCATGGATTGGTGAGCGGAGAAATATGATTTCAGTGGGTAGGTCTGAAATGACCGAATGGTTTGGGTTGGTCTTAAAGAACGTCCGCTTTACTATGGTGTAACCTTCGTGATAGAAACATGGGTCCGGATGTCTCCCGAAGAGGTCAGCTAGGTTATTGGCTTTATTGATGTTCTTATCAGAGCACAAATGATGATAGACATCATATCATTCAGAAGATATATGCACTAATAACAGTTTTCATTATGGTTACCCGCGGTGGGACGCAACACGTATAAAAATAAATGCAAAGCGGAATGTGGGGCAGGTCAAATGAGGAACTTGTCGCTTGCGAAAGTCCCTTGGTGAAAGTCCGGACGACGGAAACGTGTTTCCGCCGCAGGTGTAGCTGCTACGTGTATTTCTTCATTGTCCGTGTACTTTGGAAGCTGCAGAAGGAATACAATAATTCGAAGATAGAAGGAATCGTGGCCATATGTGCAAGCCATTGAAAAGACGAAATAGAGGCTCACGTTTTCAAACCACAAAGTTTAGACGGCCACTTTATTGCCTGCATTTATTTTTTATAACTGTAACATGAGTGAATTCGCCAGCCTGAGTTTTGTTGTGGCATCTGCCTTCAGCGTTGTTGGATATGAACGGCTTTGATTGCGTTAGCCACAGGACGGTAATGATTCATATAATAATAGGGCATCCTGGTAATTAAAAGCACACGTTCACTCAAAAGCTCTTCCCGTAGTCCAGCCCCATCTCCTACATTTTGCGCAGCCTTAAACCACTGTAGCTGGTACCGTTTGGGCCAAGTCGCGGTATCTTTTACCATCTGTTGCACCATCACACCCTTTTGGAAGAGGTTAGGCCAAACGTAAGCTCAGGTCCGCCCAATAAATTTGATAACTCCATTAGCTTGTTATTGACATTCTGACTCGTTCTAACCGACACTACTTATTCTTCTTGGTTTGGTACTTTTGTATCTGGAACAGTTTCTCCATACAGCTACGAAACAGCACACGCCATCATAATTTTTACTGGTCCGCCCTATTAGATGCTCAAATTCTCCCGATGTATTATATGAATCGGACCCAATGCGCCTTTGAGTTTAACAAGGATACAGCTAGCATGCCAAAAAATCTCTTGTATCATCGATTTTCCTCAGAGAACTGTTTTTTTTGGACGCCTGCTTGAGCTGGGTGTGCTTGTGTTACTGACACGGCTTCCATCAGACAACTTGCGTACCGTTCTAGCTCGGCCCCTGCCCTGATTTATCATGTCAGTTCTGTCTAATCACTTTTAACTAGCGCTAACATGAACTAAACCGAAGTCTGATTTTCTTCTTCCTAGAGCGCAGTATATAAAAAATAATCTTTCTGATATTGCGCAATGGATGAAATACTTGAGCGACTTTACAACTAATTAAGCACACGCATTCGACATTGCAATGTGTATCCGTTTGATCTAGTAGCGCATAGCAACGCTCCATCACAGTTTAGACATGGTGCACACACTTAGCATTTCCATTGTACTGCCATTGTTACAGTGATAGTCGCCATTTCCTTTGCCTCCTTCGCGACCCGCCTTTACCAGCGGTTGTATGCTGCGGGCTTGTTAGAACTAACTGAGCTGTTTTACTGGCCGACTTTCGTTTCACCCGAAAAAATATCCGGTAGTTAGAACTCTTTATCACTGCAAAAGGTGCGATCATGACGGATTGATGACTTTCCACCTTGGAGATCTGGTCGCATGGACGTGGGATGAAAGCTCTTCCGGTAGTCGTGTACGTCCTAGAGAGTCCGCCGCCCTTCCGTGTTGCAGTGTTGTGTGTTCACATACCCGCAATCCCCTAAGTAACACGATTGCATTGCCCACCGCTAAAGGGATTTGAGACTGATCATTAATTCGGGAAATTCATAAAAGATCATTGTTTTTGACTGTTTGAGGCCTCTGAGTTGGACCTGTACCGTTTGCTTCACTTAACTGGCAACGCTACATAACACAGATGATAGAGAGCTGCCCTTTCGCTCATTAGAAAAAAAGAAACATGGAGATAATCTGCGACGCACGTGTCTTACATCAAAACGTGAAGCTGAAGCCACATTGGTCTCAGTCAGTCCTCACGAAACATCCCCCCGTTCAGTTTCGCGAACGAGTCTTCCGGAGTCGGCCAAGGATATCGGTGGGTATCCAGTGCAGCATTGAGTCAGTAAAGGAATCCGCACACAACCTGATAGTATTATCCACCTTGTTCATTAACACAGTCGGTGTTACCCATACAGAGTAGTTAATCGGTCGAGGAACAACAGCAATATCTAATCCCTTCAGTTTCTGAGGAAAGATATGCAAAACTGCAGTTTTGCATGCATACGGTACTGAGCGATTAGGCCTGAAATTTTGTTTCCCACTAAGGAAGAGGAGCAGTCTCGCCCTAGCACTTGCGTACCTTCAGGACCTGACGGCGAAAACCAAGAAAAAGCTTTGTTGTCCTACCCATACTTTCAGCTAAGCAGAGCATGCCTTGTTGCTGGACGCGCAAGCAGCCCGGAATCAGCCAATCGCCTGCGTGCTGGGCTTCTAGACCGTGGTAGCGCCCAACTAGCCTCGGGAGAGCGGTTTCGGTGCAGAATTCCGCCTAACACTGAGCCAGACGTGACGGACTAACTGGACGCACAGATCCCGCAAGGAGAAATTTGCGCCTGCCAGTTCACGCCGCTTGTGACTTCAAAAAGGCCTCTCACTGCATCCCTCCGCGTTCAGACAACTTCCGAAAGATGAGTACCTTCGGTGCCACAACTACCAGGCTGATGCAACAGTGATTTTAACATGACGTCCGCGTACCTTTTTTGAATCAGAATCAGAATCATATATTTGGAGCAAAAGAAAAAATCCTGTGTACACCATCGAGAGAAAAAATGCGAATATCATTCCATATACGCCTTTGGTCTGCTAGTGGAGTAGCTGACTTTCGGGACCAGAGCGAAGGAGATATCCTCACAGAAGCATAGATCAGATAAATGTTCATCCAAATTACATTTGAAAATTTGAACTGTTTCTGATTGAACGACACAACGCGGCGAGAGAAACTGTACCCATGAGGCACATTGTCCATGCGTGTGACAGTAAGTTTAAATCGATGTCCTCGGGTGATGTTGGTTGTTGGAATGTCAAACAAGAACATCAACTGCGGAAAATGGTTTAGGCACAAAACACGGAAAACATAGATGAGATCAATCCGGAGACGTCTGTATTCAAGTGTGAACAATTTCAGTTTTCTGCATCTCTCAGAATAAGAAAGACTCCGCAGACTGGGAACCATCTTTGTAACGAGGTGTTGGACACGTTCGAGCTTTCGGGCTTCGTCTTTCGTAAGTGGGGAGAAAGCTGGTGCACCATATTCCAATATAGGCCGGATCATGGTGGGATACAGTTTTAAAACTAACTCTTCCGTCCACATCGAAAAACTTCGCTTCAATGCCCACAAAATGCGAAGAGACTTCTTATACACAGCGCTCGTGTGGTCCTTCGACTTTAAATCATAACGGATTTGAACGCCCAAGTCTCGGATTGATGAGACCGATTTCAATTTTTGGCCATCTAGATGATATACACGATCTGAAGTTGGCTTTCCCAGGCATATGTATTCTGATTTGGCCGGGTTGATCGGAAGCCTTCTTTCAGAGGACCAGGCCACCAGACGTTCTAAGTCATGCTGAAGAGCCACTCGGTCTTCGTCACACTCAATAGGTTTCCATATCTTAAGATCATCAGCGAATAACAGACTTGCCGAGTGTAGGACCCCTGGTAGATCATTCACATGTAGTGGAAACAGAACTGGACCCAAAACCGTTCCCTGAGGTACGCCACTAGGTGACGTATACCAGTCTGTACAGTGGTCGTTTACTGTCACCTTCCAGCGTCGGTCATGCAGGAACGGTTTGAGCCAACGAAGTAAATCTCCTCCTATGCCGTAGTCCTGGAGTTTTTTATCAGTTCAGTGTGGTCTACCCTATCGAACGCCTTACTAAAGCCCACGAATATAACATCAGCAGCATGCCCAGCGTCAACAGCGGCTAACCAGTGATGACGAGCAGTGAGCATGTTGGTCACACAAGAACGGCCGCATTGGGTTGGCCTAACACGCGGGCGCAGGGAATAAGACATTAGCGTCTCATTCATGATTCGGCTGCACACAGCAAGTACCTTTTGACGGTATTGGATAGTGCGCCGGCAGTCACGGTCAACCGTTAGGCGATCGGATTGTGCTGTTTCTGGGGCCGACATTTTCTGACTCGTCCTTCCTCGGGGGAAGGCAGCATCGCTGCCTCCATAACTATGAACATTTTGGTCGCCTGGGGGGAACACTTCACTGCCTTCACACCCCTGTCGCAGAGGACAGCGCGACTTTACCCCAGATCGCCTTTTAGTACGATTACTCGTAATACGGGCTCTCGCTGCTCTCCTGTCATGGTTGCACCTTGTGGAACAAAGTTCCAGCCAGTGTGGCCCGCGGGATCAGTACAGCACTCAAGCCCGACCACCACGTTAAGGTGGCAGCTTTAGATCAGAATAGCATGATCAGAATGAAGTCATGTGCCCCAGAAGGAACGGCAGTCTTGAATTGTGGCTCTCCACCCGTCACGAAGAGACTGGACCTTACCGTGGTGTGACGGTTTGCGCACCTCAGCGATCCATTGAGCTATACTGGAGAGTGTACCGCGACACTCACAGAGTTTCTCATACCAGGTTGGTCAATGGTTAGAGGTCTGACGAACACAGTCTCCTGGCCCTCCAGGTTGGGGGTTGGAACATGTGGCGACTTGTTCCGTAGAAATGGTAATGCATTTGCATTTCCCGCCAAACACCGCTGCCTTGCGGTTAGGCTTTTGAGCCAAAGGCTTTGGTTGAGGACCCTAATCGTCCTCCTGTCCAGGTATGGGCGCCCTGGCAGTATCCCAGCCCACGTACAACCATGAATCGCACATACACAAATAAATTCATGCCACATCGGCCGTCGCGTGGTACCATCAGCCGGGTCGCCTTACTTGCTGCATACAGCAGGGCGGGTAAGCGAAAACAGGCTACTGCTGACGCCTCCCTTCTTTCTCCTTCACATACTTCTTCCCCCTCTCCCCACCCCATTAATAACTCTCTCCTTGTAGGCCCAGCACTTAGGACTGATGACTCCGT
>NW_008751910.1:298402-336028 GCF_000715545.1 Opisthorchis viverrini
AGCCTGAGTTTGCGCTTCATACACGGGGAAACCGGCCTGACCTGTAGACCCTGGGTGAACTCCTATATGCTGGTTCCAGGTGCTCGGGTTCCTTTGAGTAACTACCTTCAAGAGGGCCTTGCGGAATCTGCTCGCCCGTCTAGATAACTTGTTATCTTGTGAACAATGGAGTCTAATTAAAGTTTCGTCGACTTCCAGGGACCCGCATATTTTGCGTACCAGAGTACTTTCAAAATTCAATGCACGATTCGAATGTAGTTGACTGAGTCCATCCCAGCGACAGACCAAATGTTCGATGATTGCGTTTGTCGTGCTGGTCCCACCGATCCGACAAAGCAATACCGTTTTGAATTAGTTGACAAGTAATCCATTAGTACGAGTGGTTACCTGGTTCTCCAGGGTGTTCGGTCTCCTGGTCGTGTGACATCAAATACCATCATTTCGTTCGGAAAGCCAGAAATGGTGCTCTGTCTCAGTGCGCCTGATACTTGGAGCCACATGTGTGACACCACTCGGTGTTGATGTGGCGACAAGTGGCAAACGCCACTGCACCTGGTTTGAGGCATTACAAGATATGGCTGCCAACCGATATCAGAGGCGTTTTTGTTCTCAGTTTCTATCCAGATTGCCTGAGTGAATGTCTGGAGGTGTAGGCACCTCGGAATGATTGTGGTAAGCTAGCACCAAGTCCCTCCCCCATCCACCTTTATTCTTTTCTTTACAATAAGGCTTTTAAATAAGTCATGGTTGTACGGCAGTGAAGCATTGGTGTTGAACACTGATGTCATGCTGTCGTTGATGATGATGATGATGTGGCTCTCCACCGGTGACTAATGCGTGAGTGATCCAATTGTTCCATGGTTGGTTTGCTGTTGGTGGCCACCAGGTTATACGATACGGACGTCCATGCTGAAAGTTCGCGCCATAAACAGCCACCGGTGACTAATGGCCACGTGATCCAATTGTTCCATGGTTGGTTTGCTGTTGGTGGCCACCAGGTTATACGATACGGACGTCCATGCTGAAAGTTCGCACTGGCCATAAACAGTACATGATCAGCACACAACTAGAGGACTTGTTCTCCGGTGTCTCTGTGACGAGCATCAACTCCAAGTGGACCGCCCGAATGTGATTCTAAGAAGCTCAGACGACCGTCTTGGGCATTCATATTGCCCAATAAGGATGACAATGTCAGTGCTTCTTGCTTGGCAAATGAGCCTGGATAACTCGAAAGGGGAAGAGGTTGCTCAGCCGTTAGAACGCGAATTTACTGAACGGAAGGTTCATGGTTCGAACCCGACCTTTCTATCTCGACTTCTCCTGTTTACGTTTTGGGAACCTGGCAGTATCCCAGCCTTCATGTTTCCTTCGAGCAGCAGGGCAGCTAGGCACCGAAAGGGTATCAGATATTTGGCAAATTTTCAGTTATTTGGACAGTTATCATTACCACATTCGCAACGTAACCTATTAAGCATGGATGGTTCATTCATCTCAGCAGAGTTCCTCCTACCTCAGCATTAATAATCCAATGTTTCAGCCAGACCCGACCAATGCTTAGGAAAAACCGATGGTCAAACATTGAAATCCTTCGTAATTTCTCTGCTTGTAGAACCGTCTCTGATCCATAAAGTAGTATGGATCGCTACCCCGCAGTATAAACTTTGCTCTTGATAGATAGACTCACGTCCACTCGGCGCCCTAGGTTTCGGAGGTTGGGAAAAGTTGATCTAGTTTTCTAGCTTCGAGAAATAACCTCATCTGCGGACTTCACCGTAATTTATACAACTGCCCAGATAAACAAATTTGTCTACTACCTCGATCGGCTCCCTCCAAGGCATGAGGTTTGGGTTTAATCTCATCCAATCCCTATGCAACACTACACTTTGCAGGTGTAGAGCACGTGCCGAACCGTGTGACAGAGTTATTTAGTAATAATAATACTCGTTCAGCTGTAACATTCCTTCGGTGCCTAGCTGCCAAGCCACCCGAAGGAAGCACAAGGCCTGGGATACTGCCAGGCCGCCCAAGCCTAGACCGGAGAAGTCGAGAGGCGGAGTTCGGTTTCGAATCACGGAACTTCTGTTCAGTAAATTCGTGCTCTAACCGCTGAGCCATCTCGTCTGCATTTAGGAAGGATCTGAACCGAGGAGAGCAATAGTGTCCACATGTTCAGTGTCGGTGAGCGAACGTTCCGGGAGCACTTCGACTCTCGAGATTTCAGAGACAGGCGAAGAAATTTCAATCGGTACATCACCAACAAAATTAGAGAGGAAAGTTGAGAGAGCAGCCTTGTCTTACACCAGTGGACGTGGTGAACTCAGGTGAGAGCCTGCCGTACACGCGGACTGGTTCACAGGAGTTCGCATACACTGCCCTAATAAGGGAAATAAATTCGGGAGGGACACCTTTGACCGGTAAAGGCCACCAAAGTTTCTAACGATCAACAGAGTCGAGAACAGCCTTCAGGTCAAGAAGAACGACCAAAGTGGGACGTTTGAAGGAGTGGTGATGTTCGAGAATTTTCTTCAGGCTAAAAATATGGTCGATGCACCCTCGACCGGGGCGAAACCCAGCTTGGTTCCCACGAATCTATTTCTCCCGATAGTCGATCAACCTGTGCAAAATAATGCCAGACAGCGCCTTAGATGTGACGGGTGCGAGGCTGATACCACGATGTTTTCCGACGACACTCTTGCGTCCTTTTGAAGACTGGGATGACGGTTGGAGAGCTCCATTCGGCTGGTATTCTGTCTTCGTTCCAAATCTTCTATAGTATGGCTGTCAGACTGTTCATCATGACCTCACCACCCTTGAAGAGGACTAAGTGCACACCATCCGGGCCAGGTGCCTTGTCATGCTTCAGGATTGATATCTCATACTGGATTTTGGTTGCAGATTGCGGATTTGTGTCAATGTTCCATTTGGGTCCTCTGAGTTCTTCCAGTCTGTTGGAGTGTATGCGTCTAAGACAAATAAACACCTTTGTTGCATTGACCTGCATTGATATTGAATAAGCCAGACAACCCCACAGCGCAAAGGTGACTGTTTACTGGGGTCCAGTCCAGTAAAGTACTTGGCGCAGAGTGAAACCCCAACACAGGTCATTGCTTCAGGACCACTGGATACCCGACGAGTGAAATGTGGAGCATTTGACCTCATCCTAAGCGGCTGGAAGTGCACGACCGAAGTTGGTTCCTGTATACGTATCTCGGACACAACATACGTCGACAGATACGGAAAGCAAGTTACAGCTGAACGGTTATCTTTTCTTATCATTAAGTTTGACTACTACTCCCGGGTAGCAGCTTCAGATCGGAGTTCTATTCCTCTTTTGTGTGGCATGTTATGGTCCTCGTTATTCCAAAACGGGTTTAATAATGGTGTTGACATTTGTAGGTCGCTGTACTTGATAGAGATCCGGTAAGTTAATCTGGAGTAGAAGTGCGTATGTTTAACTTCAGGTGATGTTCGCGAGTCTTCACTCCCACTGCAACCAAAGGGTTTCTGTTTTGATTCATGGGGGCGAGATGGCTCAACTGGTTAGGACGCGAATTCACTAACCGGAAGGTCCGTGGTTGGAACCCGACCTCTGCCTCTCGACTTCCCCAGTCTAGGCTTAGACAACCTGGCAGTATCCCAGCCCTCGTGTTTCCTTCGAGTAGCATGGCAGCTAGGCACCACAAGGTTGTTACAGCTGAACGATTTGTTTTGGTTCCTAACCATAGTCTGTCTCGTAATTGGCATTGTGTACTTGATCAATGGTTTGGGTGAAGTTTATCTGTCACTATCCATTCTATTCCATCGGCACATACCTATTTTCGCTGGTTGCATTTACGCCATATGTTCTTAAAGTCAGCTGGCAGAAAACGAAACACCGTACATGCGTTGATTCACGAACAACTTCCTCCTACTGGTCTAAACTGCTAACTTCATTTCATGCCGTGACTAGGTGACCTGCTTCATTTCTTGTACGGTAAATTTTTGAGAAAGCTCGTCTCTTTACAAACTTCTTAGGTCCACCCATACCACTCATTCTCTTAGGGAACATTGCTTAGATATCCCCTGTCTACAGCGTTTTTAAAATTGATGTTCTCTTTTCCCTTCCAGAAACCCTTTTAGACCCTATACGTCATGGCAAACCGAACCGTCAAAGACGCTCACACAGTTCACGGAACTAATCCCCAGTATTTGGTTGAGAAGATTATACGTAGTCGCATTTATGAGTCGAAGTATTGGAAGGAACACTGCTTTGCTCTCACAGGTAAATTCAATCATAACTTGAACACATATTCCTGTGTTTTAAAGCCGAATTGCTGGTAGACAAAGCAGTCGAATTGCGCTATGTTGGAGGAGTTTACAGTGGCAATGTAAAACCCACTCCGTTTCTCTGCTTAGCCCTCAAAATGCTCCAAATCCAACCCGACAAGGATATTGTTATTGAATTTATAAAGCAAGAGCCGTACAAGTAGGATTAGTACAACCTACAAGATGTGTTTTGTCTTAAGGTATGCCAGGGCTTTGGGGGCGTTCTACTTGCGTCTCGTTGGCGAATCCGTTGAAATCTATAAGTATCTGGAGACTCTGTACAACGATTTTCGTCGCTTGAAATTCCAGGACAGGGCTGGAAGTAGGTTTTCTCTTATTTGTTGACTGCTTCTAGATTTCAGTTTGATTTACATGGATGATTTCATCGATAAACTACTGACTGAGGAGCGTGTGTGTGACGTGATTTTACCCCGGTTACAAAAGCGCTCAGTTTTGGAAGAGGCTAATGCTTTGGAACCTCGACAGTCGCTCCTAAATGAAGACTTGGAGGATTTGCAGTATGCAGAAGATATGGACACAACTGTCGGGAATCTAGAAGACCGTGATCGACATAGAGAACGCGACAAGGATCGGCATCGTGACCGCGAAGATCGACCGAAGGATCGAGAACGCCACCACAGACGTCGGCATCGTGAGGAGTCACCGCATGCGGAACGCCGAGAACCAAGAGATCGGAGGGCGAAAGATTATGAATACTCGCGCCATAAAGATCGTGATGACCGAGAGCGTGAACGCAAACATGAACGAGAACGTGAGAGGCGGTAAGTTATAATGGTGTTAGGTAGTACTAAAATTTGGAGAGTTGCTTCATCAGATTTTGATTGCTTGGCCACTTGCCAGTTGTGTAGGGACAGTTCTTACTACTTCGAGTTTATCGAACAATATTCCAGCTGACATTTAGAAGAGTCACCACTCCCTGAGTCCCTTGGATATGCCACGTCCTTTCCCGGGATAAGTCGACCGGTTCACTTAAAGTTCGTTTTTGCCTTGTCCTCCTTGTTTTGAACTGCAGTGCTTTTTTTGTGAGAAGCTGCCATCTCATCATTACGTCGAGAGAAAAAGCAATTCTGATGATTCCTGTAGCATTACACTTTAACTCACTCAAAGCCTTGGTCTAACAACAATTTGAAGAGAAAAAACGTGGCACTCGAATGTTTTTGCAGTGTGACTTCTGTGCTCCGCTATTCACTATTCGCTAAGGAACGCTTTGCCTCGCAAAGCAGCAGGACAACTGTCGTGGGGGTTTTATCTGTGGTCTTGACCTTACTTCGTTTGATAGGTAAATCCAGATTGATAGGTAATCCAGAATGACCAGGGTCTCACTCGTCCAAGATGAAATAGTTTATCATCTCGACAAGTACCCATTTAGATATTAGTTTGGTTCTCACGGGAGATTCAACTGAATCACTCGTTTATGATATTTAACTGAATCTGCTGCTTAAAGGCCGCCTCATTTTTTAGTCTAATGTTTCTCGAATATCGTGCTTTATTCCGTGCCAGTATTCAACTTATTAATACATCGAAATGAGAAAGGGTTCAACTTCTTCTGAATGATGTTTATTGTAAAGGACAGCCACTTCATCTTTGAAGGGAAGTTTCCGCAGCTCCTTCCAGATGGTATATCATAGTTATCATCTCGGTAGTCACTACTAGAAGGTGCGTCTTTAGTGCACCACAGACATGGACGGGGGTCCCGTTCGTCATTCTTTTTAATTCTTGATCATTCAGACTAAGAGCAGCGAGACCCCTTAGTACGAGTAATCGTGCTACAAGGCAATCTTCGGGTAAACTCATACTGTTATCTGCGATAGGAGTGTGAAGCCAGCAAGGCGTTTCCTCCAGATGACCAGCATGTCCATATTCATGGAAGCAACGATACTGCCTTCACCCTAGAATGGACGAGCTAGAAAAGGTCGATCCTGAACACCGCACACTCCGAGCACCCAACGATTGACCGTGACAGCCGGCGCCTTATTCAATACGGTCGAAATACTTTTGATACCAGAGTCTGTTGCTGCCCAAAGGGCACCTGCTGTGCGCAGCTGCATTAGGAGAGAGACAGTAATCCCTCACACCCTGCGCCCTCGGGTTAGACCAGTGCCCTGCAGCCGAGCAGGTCAGACTATTGAGTCATCTGCTCCCCAAAAGAAACCCTACCGCCTGCTCCATCGTGGATCAGACGTTTGAGTCGAAGGCTAGTGGAATGGTCGCTACTCAAAATCCCAAATCATCCCACTGCTTTGTGAGTCGGACTTTCGAGTCAAAGGCTCAAGAACGGAGGTGCCTCAACCAAACACTCCTGTTTGCCATGGGTAGGATGGGGCATGTCGACAATTATTCGTATCTTCAAAAGGATGACGTGGACGCCGTGTGAAATTCACCATGATGTCAGCCTGGCAGCTTTGGTATCGAAGGTGCCCTCTTGATCTATCTCGCGAAGGTTGACTGGACCCAGTTATAAACTGGTCCACAAAAACCAAGCTGGGTTCCGTCCTGGAAAATGATAACATTTTCACCCTTCAGTAGATTCTGGACCAATGATGCTGCCTCCAGCGACAAACAATGGTTACCTTCCTCTACTCGAAATCTTCTCTTGATTTCGTCAGGCATTCTGGGGGTTTCTGTGAAGCAAGGTTATCCTCCATAGATATCTGACCCTCCTTGAGGCATTGTACGCCAAGTGCCGCGGACGTGTGAAGGTCTACAGGAGGTGTCTTCGGAGCATTGCCCAAGCATGGTGGGAACACTGGATCAGTAGTGCTCGATTACGTCGGATGGTTTTCGCAGGAAATAATTCTCACACGATAGGTGAACTGACCTCACTTCATAGGTTGCGCTGGTTTGGCCAGGTGCTTCATACTCCCGTCGACCAATATCTTCGGAGGGGTCTTTTTGGACAACCACGCAAAGGTTGGAAACGAGCCACGGTACGTCAAACAATGACTTGAAGGTGGAGTATGAAAGCCAGATGCACTGATCATTGCTGTCTTCCTGGATGGGGACCCCGAGACTGGACAGATGCTTACCCACGCAAAGGTTGGAAACGAGCCACGGTACGTCAAACAATGACTTGAAGGTGGAGTATGAAAGCCAGATGCACTGATCATTGCTGTCTTCCTGGATGGGGACCCCGAGACTGGACACATAGATGCTTACAGACATTGTCAGACACTCCAGCCGCGCCCTCAGTGGTGCTCGTGCATCCGAACTGTTGCCTTCAGTGCATAGCTCCCCTCCCAGTCTCTCCAATAAAACGTCCACTGACAACCCTGCATTTACGCATCAACTACATTAGCTACCGCCTCTAGTGCGTAGCTAACGGCCGCCTTTCAAATCACCGGTGAACGGAACTGTGAAAGCTATGACCACTGTACGACAAGTACGCGGTTCTTACAGCCATATCTTCCCACATTTCTCTCGATATTTTAGTGCATACTGTCGAAGTAAATTATCTTAATAGATACCCGGTTTTCTCTGTTCATATAATCCCACTCTGTTCATTACATGGATGCAATATTAGTAACTTTACAATCACTTTTCATCATGACGGACTTAGATTGCTTGTAGGACCAGGCCTCATCATAGCAGTGGGTCTTATCGCTAGTCATTCAAAGCTCTGGGTCACAGAGGATGTTGAAAATCAACATACTAGAGTAGACCCTACATCATTTTCTTTTTTCAGTCGTGATTCACACAGAAATGGGTAATTCCGGAGACCCCTAACGATTACCACGCAGTCGGCCACAAAATGGTTTCATATGTTTCATAGTTTCTATGATCTCTACTCTGTTTCATTTTTTCCGGTGACAAATTGTGTGTGCAGTTCCCTAGAGCAGGTTCCTTGCGGAGAAGGGTATTGTTTGCACTTGTTTTCGATCAGTGATTGGGTGGTCTATCTGATGTTGTGCGCGATTTCATCCCTCGTGGCGTGCTCTGTGAGGTGCGTTGCTTGTGGTCGGACTTTGACAGGATATGTGGCTACCCTCATTCGTTTACACTGTTCTGCAAACACGATCCGGTTTTACTTGTCTCCTCAACAACTCACAAGGGATGCCGATGCAATTAGTGGGTTTTCTGGTCTGAGTAGATTACTTGCAGTTTGTAGGTAGTCAAAGCATGTGAGCGTTCCAGTTGAACTTTCATTCTGTACGTGAAGCCAATTTGTGCTGACAAAGCGGGACCCGTTGTATAGCATCTGACGTGTCTAGAGAGATTTAAACCTCCGAATCTTTCGGTTACCAGTTGAGCACTATACCATTCGACCAAGAGTGGCTTATCAGTAGCGTAACTCGCTCTGACACGAAGTAGCGCCGCGTCCCTTCAGTCGAAGGGAACATCATTAACGAAGCACCTCGGTTTTGAGTGTTAATCTTGATCTGTCGTGACCGGTTGAGTAGACCCTGATAAAAATAAACGCTTCTATTCAGTAATCTATATGGCGCATTTGGGTTGCTGTCGTATGTCATCGGCCGATTTGTTTCGACCAATTTTCGTACCTGGAGACTTTAACAAATTAACTATCCATAGTATGCCCTATTCGCTTATAGTGGTTTTTGACCGAGCGTTGCCTCACGCGGAAGCTCCCTTCTATGGAAAATTCTGTGCTCAATAAATCGGGACTAGAGAAAATCGCTCCCCTTTCGAAATTCCCCTGTGAAGGGGAATCACAGTAAATCTGGCTTCTTCTGTGTTTCATCAGCTGTAGTTTTCTGGGTACTTAATATAACGTTTACACTTTTACGAAGTCACACTACTCAAAACAAGTGCTTTTTGTTCCTAATTGGTGAAGCTCCCGCTTGCTGTTTCTCATTTTGTGGTGATCGGCTTCATGATGGCTGGTTATTCCTTGTTCCCTTGACATTTTTAGGCGAAGCCGATCTCGTGAAAAGCATGGAAGACATGGGGATAGCCGTCTTTCACCGGACCACAAACGCATTCGAGATAAAGAACGCGATCGTGAACGGCGTCACTAGTGACTTCGTTTCTTCTCCCAACCCCTTCCTGTACAAATTGCCGCTTCTATTGTTCATATCTATTTGTATCAATTTGAATTTTTGGCACACTTGGTCGTGTATGCGGTGTAGTGCGTGGTGTTCTTATCTGGTAATTTGAGAAACTGCGGTTTTACGATCTATTCCTATCAAAATGTGCCAGGTTTGTAGTTCTACTCACCTAAGGCTCATCGGTTTTCAAAACTTCAAGACAACCACCAGAATCCTCTAGTCAACCACCTCTCTTACTATTTGTTTTGGGTGAGTATTTCGACTAACAGTGGATACTACAGCAAGCCAACCAGAAAGAGCTGGACCACACCACTCACCAAACCACATACATACCTCACTTAGTGGTATGCATATAGCGGTTCCTGGAATCTTTTATGGGGATTTAACTTGCTGTTACGCATTTCACTGTCGCTAACTTGTTATACCAAACAACGGGAATCTCCTAATGCTAGTCGTTTTAACATACCAATCCGGGTTTATCAATTCTTCAATTAATCGTCACCTCCTAGTTTACTGTCTGCATTCTCGTCATTCAACTCTCCTGTTTAAGACGCAGAACGCTACAGTCTAGGGAGAACTCGCCGTTGGTTTGTTCGCTGAGCTGGGCACCTTTTTGTCCGGCCAAAATTACAATATGAGCTACCAACATTCCGTTTGACTACATAATTAGCCATCGGCCCTATGCAGCATGGTGTCCATATTCTGTGATAAGCTGACCATGGGTGCGAAATGTGTTCGGTCGGATATGTGGAAAACTCCGCCACCGTACTTGGTCTGTTCGCCTGGAATCATTTGCATTGATGCAGTGTTGGGATAATCAGTCCGTTCATTCATGTAAACTATCGATTTGGCGCCTGCTGGCATGGTATGGACGGCTCATGAGACTATATCATGACCATTGATGTTCAGATGGTAGAGACTACTCGAACAGATTTTGGATATCAGGATTATCGCGTTGGATACCAGGTTCTACTAAACAGATGGTTATGGGAAGCAATAGAGCTAAAGACCCAGAAAAGAAGGATATCTAACTGTAGCCCGTGGATTCAGTTCTCGAGCAGAGCTATTCGTAACTATTCAGCTGAGTTCATACCGTCGATTGAAGAATCAACGGTTAGTAAGGCTACTGCAAAAAATACGAAATGAAATTTGGTAGATATTCGAAAACCGGGACGTGATCGTTAACACTCAGAGCGTCCACAGGCCGTATAAACCAACGCGAAATTTGTTGGCCTGAAGATATTGTGTGCTGAGCTTAATCACGACGACAGTGTGAGAACTACGTGCGAAGAACTGTGGTACTATGAGGTCATATTTCAGCTCCGTTCACAGTATAATCCTTAAAAGACAGCGTTTTCAGTAGAATAGCCACCAAGGTACACAGACTATATTTTTCAAATCTAACTGGGCGGCGTGACAATTCTCACCTTTATTCACCCAGTTCGTCTGTGTGCTCATTGGTCTCTACTTGTTCTGCTCGTCACGGTCCCCGCACCATGAAGGTTGCCTCGACGCACACTGGCATGGTAGCAGGCGTGTGTCACTGACCTACTTACGCAGACTCACTCGTGTTCTGTCTGCTAGGCCTGCTCTGACTTGTCCTGTCGACATCCGTGTGGTCGCAGTCAGAATCACGAGACTGACCTGGGAAGTTCCTCCATTAGGAACCCAACAACAGTAATAAACGACCAAAATGAGTAAAAAACGTATCATGTGTATGACGACGCGTCCTGCACGCGACATTGGCAACCATCATACGGTGGACACTGGAACGAGATTGGCTATTAAATTCGTATTTTCGATGAATCAGAGCCGAAAACCCGTCTCCTGATCACATTCCGAATTCGCTGGTTCCAACCACTCCCTCCATAGTTCTGAGATATCGGTGGTCAAGGAACTGGAGATGTCTCAGACCCTCCGCCAAAGTGGCCGATCCTCACAACCATACAACTCGCACAGTAGTCTGATACACGCGTCCTTCGAGACCCAGTGAATTGCCTTCCTGAAGCTGGCAACCGGAAGTCTGGCTTTCGAGATTTGTGCGTTGACTTCGTGTCACACTACTGTCAGAGCTAATGCAACTTCCAAGATACGTATAGTATTCCACAATCTCCCGTGTCAATTCTTGAATTCTCAGGAGTATGTTCAAGGTCTGTACGTCCTTCAGCATGACGCTGCACCTTGTTGGCGTGAAAAACTGCATGACCTTTGGATTTTATTCTTGATCAGGAGGAGTATCTATCTGAACTTCAAGTAATTTTAGTGCTGCTCGGGATCCAGTAATTAGGTATGGTTGGCAGAACCATTCCACGACCAGAGCGCCTAACATCCTGCAGGATTGCGGACAGCAACTTCAAGTAAGAGTCAGCATCATAAAACCACCTGTCCGAAATGGATTTCAGTGGATGGCTCTAGTAGACTTGTTTCAGATCAAGAGATGATCAGGGGCCTTGGTGCTGGAGAGACCAGCTGCCCATTCCTCTGGCCTGTCAGATGCGAGTTAACTAGCCATTGGGGCTCCTAAGTGCGAGCGCTTAGGCAGTTTTGGTGTTAAATTCCACCTGACACTTTCCCCTTGGAATTCATTGACTTAAATTCGAAAATCCACCCACAGCGGCCCCACTGGCTTGCGGACGTTGATAGTCCAGCGTCACGGTCACCGTGCATGTTTGGGCTGAGCCTCCGACGAAGCATCTATGGGAAACCAAGATCAATGGTGTCCAGAGGCATCCCCAGACTCAAGCTAGGGTACACTAGCTGCGCATTCATTGGTTAGATTTCATTTAGATGTTAAACCCATCTGGCCGGACCAACTCGAATCTCACACCACACTTTGCTGCATCGGCGAAGAATGTGCCCCTGTATCCATTTAGAGCACAAACACCTAGAACTTAAGAATGACCCACCTTCGTCGAAAACCAAAACTCAGACCTGAGCAAACAAACATGTTTGCACCGTAACTGTAGTGACAACAAAGAAGTACCAGTAACATATAATCACAGCAGTTAGAGGAATGCGTTATGTGTTTGTCGGAAGAAACGTAAACACCATATAGACCATGTTGAGTAAGAAAGCGCACAATTCAATGTCAGCTACAAGTACTACGTGAATATTATACTTAAGTTCGGGAGATTCTGGGACAATAATATAAAAAGAGGGGAGAATCTCAGGGGAGCTTTTTTAGGAATGCTTTGACGAGATGTATGTCTAAGTTGGCTTTCCATCCCCACTGAATTTTGTATTCCTATCTAGTGTGGGGCGCCCCCAAGAGTAGTGATTACGAGTAATGTGCTGCATTGTAATGTCGCTGGCATGGATACAAGCAACAAACTTACCGGTTTCGAACGCTCAAAGTGTGGTCGCGGAAAACGGATTCACAAATAACAAGACGCTGCTGTTTGTAAGTTGCCACCTAACAAGCATATTACGGCATTGTCTGAAACGAAGAAATTGGTAACGGACGCTACCTTCGTTACTACCAGCTCTTTTCCAACATTACATTCTTTGCACGCTGCCTAACTATTCATTTCTGTGGTTGACGTATCCACCAGCTTGTCGTGTAATTAAAAATGGTATTAAATATCCCCGACCCGCACAGCTCGCGAAAGGCTTTGATGGGAAGATGTAGAAATAATATGGGGAGTACACCGCCCAAAGCACGACAAATGTCAGTGGATGCACTGTAGTGAACGACTAACATATAAGTTGTCATGTGAAAATGCACGTGTGAAGCATACTCCAGGGAACGACCCAACACACATTAACTATCACCAACTGGTATGTCTCATGTGCTTCTAGCTGAACAGATTAATTCATTAAGGGTGTGACAGGATATCAGCTCAATACAGCGCTTGAAGCCTATGCCTGATTACTGACGGATCAAGTAAAACAGTGATCAGATCCAGTAATGAAAATGTAATTGACTGAGAATTAAGTCCCCTGCTTCATGTTCTCGAACATAAATATGAATGCGGAATAAGGGACGAAAACTGAATTTTAACAATGAAATAAAAATTACCATGGTAACAACGGTTTCAATTCGAAAGTGATAGGTATTGAGAACGAACTGAATTCACAACGTGGCTGAGTTTCTTTCAGTTTGTTTACAGGATTCCGAACATTAAACAAGACTAGCGACAATTTTGCACGAGTAAACCGTTATTCTCATGGAGTCAGTGATTTAACCCCAGGAAGATTTGATAAAACGGAGGCACTTAAAAACGCGCATAATCAGTACAGCTTGAAGTCTTGTTGAACGCTACGTACCATGTGGCGCTACAAAAATGAACGTTATCCGAAAATAGGTGAATGTTACGTAATTACAGCAGATTTATCCAGATCTACTCAGTATTAGTTCATCTCTTCCACTGCAATGTAGTAAGAACTCAATCCGCGAAAACGAACCAACCATTTGATCTGCTGAAAAAGTTAATAACGAGCGCCCTATTATGACGAACAAAACACTAAATACAACTTTAAAAAACGTACGAAAATTAGTTTGGACCATAGCGATCAAGTGCTACATGAAAATTTCTCTAGATTAGCACGAAGAGTGTAGCGCCCGTAGACTGTCTTGGAGGTCCAATTTCTGTTTTACACTATCAATGAACTTAGCGCACATGTATTCATGTACCTTCCTGAAACTTCGTAAATGATTCGTGCGCTCGTACGAGAGCACCAACATTTCATCGAGTAATTCGCATTTCCTAGTAGCAAATAGTAATAGGCTACCATAACCAACTCAGCTGACTGATTACGTATCCAGGACTGCATGAATTATGTACTCCTGCTCGAACCAAATAAGCACTATCTAAAAATTTCTCACGCCTCTGCTTGCTTCCTCATACTATCATGGTTGGAATGGAACAAATTTGTCAAGTAAAATCGACCAGATTCACCCGATTGCCCAATGTAACGACGGATTCGGAACGCGTAGAAGCAGGTGCCAATTTCATCCAGTCACTGACACGAGGATGCAGTAGTCGTACTACTTGTGCTAACTGCCTGCTCCTGTGGCCATACAAATCAACAGTTCACTATTAGATATTCCTCTTTACAGATGAATATGATATTCAGTAATCAATCATTCAAGTGAAATTTGGCCCAAAGAAGTCCACCTAGCTGCTCTGACTCAAACGAAATTTATTGCTGGTATAGCAACCGATGATAGGGGTATAATGAATACCAAAGGGTTGATCGCTGGTAGTGCACTCTCAGAACACAGTGACTCTCCGCTTGCTACTGAGTTAGACACAAATGCAACCGCAATAGATGAAAGCACTTCTGGGAGAACAGCGATCAATCACAAGACACCTGGTAAGTTACGGCAAAAACAAGTCCTACCCGTGAAAAAGACCAGGACAACTTGACTCAATAGCGTATTCAGAACCCTACGAATAGCATACACACATCGCACCCTACAACCATCGCAGATTCCAGAATGCTGAGGAATGATAGAGGTGGCGAAACTCAACAGTACCGATTTCTCCATAGCATACACAACCTGTTGGTGTGTATCAAGGCGTTTTGCATACTGAGCATTACGTAACTAGACGACATGGTTAAAACGTGTCGTTGCTAGAAAGTAAGAATACCGACGCGCTCATCAGCTCAAAAATGGGACTTAATCACAAGTGATAATCAGAGAAGCTGGCACACTTTCAGCATACACCAATATGCCTAATGAAAAGGTCTGATTTAGAAGGATGTTCAACAACTACGACCCTGTTGTTGACTTTCGAGCCGTTTACCCGTGATTATGTACAACCGACTTTAGTAGATTGGAAGCCATCAGCCTTACGGCAGAACCAATGCAAACTGATGGTTTAGGTAGTGTTTTATGCGATTAACCGGTACGTGGTCCAGCAAAGACTTTTCAAAGCGTCGGCTCCATCGTCATCATCATTGTCAGCTGTGATAATCGCGTACTGGTCGTACAGTGGTTGTAGCCGCCGCAGTTTCGTCCACCGTTGGCTCCGGAAAACGTTTTAAGGTTGAACTGTCTCTATCCTTTGATGACCATACCGGTTTGAACAGCATCGACCCAATTCAATAAACCTCTCAACTACTGGGAAGGAAATTATGAACAAAATAAAGCGGATCAGCAAGCTCCTCTGTGGAAGGAGCCGCCTTATTAAAATGGACACCATCTCCTCCCCTATTCGAGCAATACCAAAAATTTTGTCGGTTTACAAACTACACAACTGAAGCCTTTCTCGGTTAAAATATTCTATGCGGGGATATAATTACCAATGATATACGTTATTCTCGCCATAGGGACACGTCAACCCAATCCCATCCAAGGTCAAACAATGTTGAACGGTTTAAGCTGGATTGGTTTAACTTGCACATCCAAGTGAATGACCTTCAATTGGTCTAGGACAGCCAACGGCGTTTATAACTCCTGTGTCCTAACGCTCAAGTCCGAAGTTTCGAAATCTCGGGCGTAAAAATGAAATTGAAGACTATTCGACGTTGTTCGTTGTTTTTTTATGAATCCGTCGTTCATTGAATGCACAGTGTAGCCAACATTGATAGCAGCTCAGAGGTAACTCGTAACTACTAGTGATTCTAAACTAGAGTACAAAAATAGCCAAGGATGGATACACTTTATAGTTTCTTCTGAGAGTGTAAAAAGAAATTCAATGAAAACAATGTGACGCCCGAGACTATACATCATAGTACGAGAGAAATGTAGACAGCCTCAGATGCTGATTACAGAGGCGCTTGTAACTTGTTGCCATTCACGAACATGAAATGAAGGATGAACAGTAGGGTCAATGTTGAGTCCAGTTGATCGATTTGAGGTCGACACCCTCGGAAACCATCTCCCAAAGGGGGCTGCACAAATGGAAGGAAAGCGGGACAGGACGGGTTACCATGAAGAGTTACAGGACCAATGAAGCTGGCACATACAGCAGGCTAAGTGCGTTCTCCTCAAGTACCATTAACCTGACGTGATACGACAGATTTGCCATAGCAAACAACAGCACAGAACACTGGTACGGCGAACACGTTTGGCCGATTTCCTTTAAAGTATCCTAGTTCGAGGATTTCCACTGCTCCGATAGTAACTGAGTGCCTATTCGACCTTTTGACTGCTCTATAGTGACCACAATTCTATAGTAGGAACAGCCGGTCGAAGTGGCACCTTTCGGTTGGTCTATAAAGTTCTTCCCATTGCCCTAACGAGTTTTCACACTTACGGTTACATCAGCTAAAATAAACGATCGTCCATTGTTCTCTCCTCCGGTTGCCCAAATAGACCACAATGTGGGGTCTAGCACGTCTGAAGCGCGCTGACTTGAATATGGATTAGATAGTTGTTAACCTGTTAGCCTGGAAAGACAGTCGGCGATCGAGAAATCACTCTCCCTTGATGGGATGTTTGCAAGCCAACCACTCAACTTTGAGAATAGATAGACCACTTGATCCCTAAATAACGGACGCACCCAAACTATAAGTCGTTCGACACATTCCCAACGACGCTAGCTTATTCATTCTAACAGTTGTCAATTGTAGCAAGAACAGTAAGAAAACGTGATTATGTACAACCGACTTTAGTAGATTGGAAGCCATCAGCCTTACGGCAGAACCAATGCAAACTGATGGTTTAGGTAGTGTTTTATGCGATTAACCGGTACGTGGTCCAGCAAAGACTTTTCAAAGCGTCGGCTCCATCGTCATCATCATTGTCAGCTGTGATAATCGCGTACTGGTCGTACAGTGGTTGTAGCCGCCGCAGTTTCGTCCACCGTTGGCTCCGGAAAACGTTTTAAGGTTGAACTGTCTCTATCCTTTGATGACCATACCGGTTTGAACAGCATCGACCCAATTCAATAAACCTCTCAACTACTGGGAAGGAAATTATGAACAAAATAAAGCGGATCAGCAAGCTCCTCTGTGGAAGGAGCCGCCTTATTAAAATGGACACCATCTCCTCCCCTATTCGAGCAATACCAAAAATTTTGTCGGTTTACAAACTACACAACTGAAGCCTTTCTCGGTTAAAATATTCTATGCGGGGATATAATTACCAATGATATACGTTATTCTCGCCATAGGGACACGTCAACCCAATCCCATCCAAGGTCAAACAATGTTGAACGGTTTAAGCTGGATTGGTTTAACTTGCACATCCAAGTGAATGACCTTCAATTGGTCTAGGACAGCCAACGGCGTTTATAACTCCTGTGTCCTAACGCTCAAGTCCGAAGTTTCGAAATCTCGGGCGTAAAAATGAAATTGAAGACTATTCGACGTTGTTCGTTGTTTTTTTATGAATCCGTCGTTCATTGAATGCACAGTGTAGCCAACATTGATAGCAGCTCAGAGGTAACTCGTAACTACTAGTGATTCTAAACTAGAGTACAAAAATAGCCAAGGATGGATACACTTTATAGTTTCTTCTGAGAGTGTAAAAAGAAATTCAATGAAAACAATGTGACGCCCGAGACTATACATCATAGTACGAGAGAAATGTAGACAGCCTCAGATGCTGATTACAGAGGCGCTTGTGACTTGTTGCCATTCACGAACATGAAATGAAGGATGAACAGTAGGGTCAATGTTGAGTCCAGTTGATCGATTTGAGGTCGACACCCTCGGAAACCATCTCCCAAAGGGGGCTGCACAAATGGAAGGAAAGCGGGACAGGACGGGTTACCATGAAGAGTTACAGGACCAATGAAGCTGGCACATACAGCAGGCTAAGTGCGTTCTCCTCAAGTACCATTAACCTGACGTGATACGACAGATTTGCCATAGCAAACAACAGCACAGAACACTGGTACGGCGAACACGTTTGGCCGATTTCCTTTAAAGTATCCTAGTTCGAGGATTTCCACTGCTCCGATAGTAACTGAGTGCCTATTCGACCTTTTGACTGCTCTATAGTGACCACAATTCTATAGTAGGAACAGCCGGTCGAAGTGGCACCTTTCGGTTGGTCTATAAAGTTCTTCCCATTGCCCTAACGAGTTTTCACACTTACGGTTACATCAGCTAAAATAAACGATCGTCCATTGTTCTCTCCTCCGGTTGCCCAAATAGACCACAATGTGGGGTCTAGCACGTCTGAAGCGCGCTGACTTGAATATGGATTAGATAGTTGTTAACCTGTTAGCCTGGAAAGACAGTCGGCGATCGAGAAATCACTCTCCCTTGATGGGATGTTTGCAAGCCAACCACTCAACTTTGAGAATAGATAGACCACTTGATCCCTAAATAACGGACGCACCCAAACTATAAGTCGTTCGACACATTCCCAACGACGCTAGCTTATTCATTCTAACAGTTGTCAATTGTAGCAAGAACAGTAAGAAAAAACCTTGATGAGCTACTGAAATTGGAGGGAGATAGAAAAAGAGGAGACAACAATAGCCCTAACCCTATTCACATAATCCTAAGTCGATTCCGACGTTGCGTAGTTGATATATATATATACATATATATATCCAACAGAAGGATTAAGTCCACACTACACTGCTGCACATGACCTTACGACGGTGGGGTACGGTAAGTGCGAGCGATTTAAGTCGATTGTCAATGAGCCAGAAATGATCCCGTAAAAAGTGTAACGGCACAACGGGCGACGAAATGCTTACAGCTCAAATTTAGGATTAAGTCCACACTACACTGCTGCACATGACCTTACGACGGTGGGGTACGGTAGGGCAGTGCGATTTAAGTCGATTGTCAATGAGCCAGAAATGATCCCGTAAAAAGTGTAACGGCACAACGGGCGACGAAATGCTTACAATCTGCTCAAATTTGGCTTTATTTCCTAAAATCTGTTATCGCACGCTCAGATGTGTTCAGACATACCAAAAATAAAGCCTGTAAAGTTTTCATTAACAAGTCGATAAAATGTGAACAACGGAACTTGAACATGACAACTAGTCTGTTAGCTGTAAACGAAAAAGAGAGCTAAAGGTGACTAGTTGTTGGTGGAGGATGACAGGTGATGAAGTTTCTACCTCAGCATCAGAGGTTCTTCACCTCTAACGACGAAACTTTCTAACAACTGTTGCGCAAGTTGTTCCCCTTCTTGTTGAAAAAAGCATTTGGGAAGAACAGAACGACAACACGACTAATTTGTTTGCAAAATGTTCGACTATAGACACCTAGGACTCCGAGATCACTAAACTCTTGGATGGATGATGATAGACACACTGTACGTCTTTATTCAGTGTACGCCGTTCTGAACCAAGGATGCCTCCCTCAAACTCGTTTTTTTGCTCCAAAAACTCTTCGTTACTAGTACTTGTCTGTGGGCTCCAAGCAACTGACCCAAACCTTTGAACCTCATCCGAGGAATAATTTATCCATATCCATTAAAAATAGATTTTGTTCAAAACTAACCTGCAATGTCGAATGTCCGACAAAGAAAAACAACGGTAGCGTGCTAGGTAAACAAATATGAGCTCAAACCGAAGTCAAAGAATCACCTTACTAGCGAGCTCCAACCGAAATCGCTGTTTGAACGCTGTGCTCCAAACGGTTGAGCACTCAGGAACACCCCGAAGCCGACAATTCCTATCATGTCGGGAGTCGTTCAGCTGTAGCGCCCTTCCGGTGCCTAACTGCCATGCCAGCAGAAGGAAGCACGAGAAATATGGGTAAGTTGCCCAAGCTTAGACAGGGGAAGTCGAGAGGCAGAGGTAAGGTTCGAACCACGGACCTTCTGGTCAATGAATCCGCGCTTTAACCACTGAAACATTTTCCCCCTCCTATTATGTGGGCGGCCAACTCGCATTCACAGACCATCAGGAAGTCAGATTCCTGAAAGCAACCTCAGGACGCCCGGAACCTACTGCACCACCAAAAGCTCAACAGGAGAGCCGGCAAGCATCCAGGCCAGTCAATCGTTCATTCAATTCAGCAAATCCAATGAGTCCCCATGCACGCCACAGAAGCACGACCGAAAGTGATCAGTGTTTAGGCTTTTCATAGAGGCACGATCGATGTTGATGGGTGTTCATTAACGCCTATCAGACAGCCTGGATCAATGTCGGAAAGTCCCCTTTAAATAGCGTAGGGCCGTTGTAACCTTTGCTCTCGAACTCGCACGCACTCACGCTCTCGCACTCGTTTGTTCGGAATATAGCGTTTGTGTTCCCTTCTCCGGTATTAGGCACTGGAGCGGGTCAGCAGCAGATACCACAGATTGACGAATCAGCAGATATAGCACAGACCACCGTGGTTATCGTTGGATGATGACTCACCGGGAAGATTAAGCCAGCAGTCAAGGAATATCGTAACTTACCGCATAACTTTTTAAAGATACCGTTGCTCCTTCATGATGCAACTGGATATCGCGTATAGTTGAACGACAGACCCAAAAAATTTTCAAACGGTACTAGCTAAGATATATCTTGCATCGAGTAGTTGGTGTCACATCGTCAAACGAAGACATCTATTCGAGAGTTTTGTCAAGTCTTTGGTACTTGCTGATCGACCTTGGATCGGACACTTGTAAACAGGAAATATTAGGGTATAGAGAAAACTGCACTCATTCATCCATGGTTTTAAAACCTCCTATGAGCTATTAAACGATGTCCAAAGCAATTTGGAGTAGCTCACTACTACCTTTTAGGTAAAGCTCGACCAGTTGTTCAAGGTCGACAAGTAACCAATGACGGATGAAGACTTCTCGGAGTCAGGGTAATAGCAGGATTTTTAAGGGAGTTTCCCTGGTTCAGAAATAGAGAAATTCGGGTACCATCTAAGGGTTTGGCGACTTTTGAATCCAGCATTTTGCATACACGTTGGACAATTCCAAAAATGTGTAACAAACTTCCGGTAATTTCGTTGTCGAAGTCGTGAAGCGAAAGGCTGATACTGGAACCGACACGTTACTGCGGTGGACGTTAGGTGGTAGAGTGAAGAGAAGTCGTACGGAAGCTGTGTCGCCACCATCACCATCCTCTTCCCCACAATCAACTAGCTGTCAAAGCCAGCTTCGCTTATTGGAGTAAAGCAAGCAGAAGAGAGGCCGGTTTTAAGATTATACAAAAGTATGAGTATTCACTGTTTACTTGATCTACCGGGTTTTATTCGAAACTCACACCATTTGTAGTGTATAGGAGCAATAACAGGAGCAGTGAAAGATTTAGGGAATTAAAAGTACAAATGGGCGGGTTGTCTGCTTATCTTTACCACCAGGAACATGTACAGTGGCCTACAGGGGCGTTTAAGATTCACCGGGAGCAAGTGACGACGTAGGGCAGAGTACGACTATATGTTCGAAACTTCCAAGATGGACGGTAAGCCGAGTGCTGAGCAATGTGCATAAACGACTAAGCAAGAATGATAACCTGGGACAAGGCTAAGAAACCATTCTAGATGAGGATATTTACTTATGGCACGCAAGGTCCGTCAGTCAGCTAAACAGTGGAGCTTTCTAGAAAAGCGGGATACTATGCTGCCAGGATCACGGGATACGGTCTTCAACTTCCTTACCGCCAGTGGCCACATTTTACCTCACATCGTTTGGTGGCTTGGGCTACGATTTGACCTTAAGAAGCTTAATGCTTCTAAATAAAGCGGGAGTCCGAACTAAGTCCCGTTGTTACTGGAGTGTTGCTTAGCTTAAGGCATCAGCCTTAGACTATAAGTTCGTGGGTAGAGTTCGATCCTAATTTATCTGTCCGAGCGACATGAAGAGACTACACTGCGGTGGCTTGTATGGCGCTGAATCCAAAGGAAGTCACGCTTTAGCTATCTGAATTTCAACATCCCTTTTGGGATCAGATGGTGGGTGAAGGTGAGGAGAATCCATACATAGGTGTTTACCTCATCTCACGAAGTCGTTGAACGTGAAGTACCACCTGCTCGATGGTAAAGTCAACTTCCTCTTCTGTTGTGAAACGTCCGATACCAAAACGGATGCTTGAATGTGCCAGATCTTCTTCGGTTCCGATCGCTCGTAACACGTACGAAGGTTCCAGGGAAGCGGATGTACAAGCACTGCAAAGATAAAAATTGGGGGTAAGAAGACGAGGCGAGCAGGAAGTGGGTTTGATAGTAGCAACTTTATAAAATATGAATGGTCTGATAAAGCACAAAGAAATTCCACAACATCATTGGATTTCAGATAATGTGCAGATAACGTCGTCGAAAGTAAAACAGCGCGAGCAACAGTCATCTATAAGGTGAGATACTTTGAAGTAAAGTATTTTCGTCGTGGACAGCACGCTTTCGAATGACTGACTCTATTTATAAACTCATTCTTTTACGGTTGGAGCACCCATCTTCCAAAAATCTGACATCATATTTGACAGCAAACGGCACCCCATAAAGGAATACGATAGGTCCGGACATCGGATAGGAGGGAATTAAACAGCTGCTTCATTTTACCTGTCAGTATTACCAGCGTTGTACCGTACTTTATAATGTGTCAAACAAATACTAAAGGAGGCCGCGTGGAAGACTTCGGGACTCCACAGATACGCAAACTCTATAAGCAAGGAAAAGCAAGGCGTTCATATCCGGATTGTCAAATCAGCTTGCCATGCGAATAAACTAGTTATCAGGAAGGTCAGATTCCTGAAATCAACTTCTGAACGCCCGGAACCTACTGCTCCACCAAAAGCTCAACTGGAAAGCCGGCAAGCATCCAGGCCAATCAATCATTCAATCAATTCAGCAAGACCTGATGAGTGTTCTTGCGGCCACAGAAGCACGACCGAATGTGATCAGCGTTCAGGCTTTTCACAGAGGCACGATCGATGTTGATGGGTGATCACTAACGCCTATCAGACAGCCTGGATCAATGTCAGAAAGTCCCCTTTAAATAGCGTGGGGCCGTTGTAACTTTTGCTCTCTCACTCACTCGCTTGTTCGGAATACAGCTGTTGTGTTCCCTTCTGTGAGTCTTTTCTCTCCGACACTAGGCACTGGAGCGGGTTAGCAGCAGATACCACAGATTGACGAATCAGCAGATATAACACTAGTTGAAACGGAAAGTGTGAACAGACCTAGGACACAATTCATAACTAAAACATGATATGAACACAGATTTTACAAGTCAGACAGATAGCTACGACTAAGCATAGTCAGAGAACCAATACCAGTGGCCAGTCAAATACACGATACTTTCGCTCTGGCAGACAACCTTGTAGTGACCACATTTGTGATACGCACTGCGAGACCAGATCACATGAGCTTTAGTGGGAGCAAATCTCCCATCAGGAGGAATTTCACCAATTCCTACATATTCTATGAGCGATCCCGCGAGTGAACACCCGAAGACACGTCAATCAGTAGCTCTGTGAAGAGTGTGGATTTCATAAGCGTTACCTCAAAGTGCGCTTACAAGATGGTACCTTAGCATCGGATCATCATTAGCAGACTAAGCCGCAGTTCAACATGGTAAACTCAGTGTCGTTCATCGACGTTTTCTCTACGCAATTGTGTACTAGAGGAGGATGAACTGTTTGGCCGTGGTGTGGCCAGAAGCCCAGATTTTTACGTTTTCCAAGATGAACTGATGACAAAATTGTCAAGCATGAGGCGGTGGTTGGTAGTATACAGAAAACTCCTGGAAGCACGGCACACCATAATGGATTCGACCAAGCGGCGCATTGAAGTATAGATACAATTTGTGCATTACTGCGTGCAGAGGACGAGCCGGAATGCCCAAAGAGAGTCATTTACCCCAATTAGCGTACCAAAACACATGCTTGGAGCCAAATCAACAGATATCAGATAAGGAACCCAGAAAAATAAAAGACAGGAGTCACTCCAGCATTGACCAGAGGACAAGAGCAAGGGACACCAAGCTCAAAGGTTACACAGTCACCGACAAATTAGGACACAGGATAACAGACTAAACAATGGACCCCCCCAACCGAACAACTAATCGTGACCGAAGATCAGCTCTAGCTAACAGCACGTATATTAACACAAACGTGCCACTACTGGAGCGAGATGGCTCAGTGGTTAGAGCGCGAATTTACTGAACGGAAGGTCCGTGGTTCGAAACAGACCTCTGCCTCTAGACTTCCCCTGTCTAGGCTCGGGCAACCTGGCAGTATCCCAGCCCTTGTGCAACCTTCGGGTGGCATGGCAGTTGGGCACCGAAAGGGTGCTACAGCTGAACGATTTTATTTTATTTACTCAAATTATCCAGACCAACGTATCATGTGATCATGCAATGATTGAGACGCTATGACCGTAATCGGTTGGCCAGGAGAGACAAAATCGAATGATCCAAAGCAAAATATGTTGCTATTCGGCTGAAAAAGTGCGGGAATTAGAGGTTCCCCAGTGGGCGTGCAGCGGTGGAGTGGCGTCGACAGTCATTTACATCCTCCAGGGAGTCTCGAATCCGCGACCTCCTGCCAGTAGTTGAATACAACCGCCTGTCTACGAGTGGCTAATCAGCAGTGTAATTAACTCGCACTTAGTGAATAGGGGCACACATCCTTCAATCACGAAATATATAGCACGTGAACACATATAAACTGGCTTCTCGGGTGCGAATTAACGACAACGCCGATCAACCGCTTGTGGCTGAACGGCTAAGTGTTCAACCAACCAGCCGGGGGTTGCGGGTTCGAAACTCCCTCGAGTTTCGTGAGATCACTGTTCTACTAGAAGCAGACACCACCAAGTACGACGGCTAACTTATCACCTAAAAACGACATGAGTTGATACATTTTAGCCAATAAGACCTGAAACGATGATGACATTCAATTTGTGCTACTAGCGTTTTATGCGAATAAAAACCATCGCTAACCATGGTACTCTATGTGGGTGTGGTCTCGATTGGGCTTACTGGTTACGCAGGCAACCAAGTTGCCCGGAGCAGACACTGTTGGGTTAAGCTGTTAGGCCGCTCGCAATTGCCTCTTGAAATAAACCGCATAAGGTCTCTTGAAATTGCGGAGCTTTAAGCATATAACAGCGACAGAAGTCACTTTTTGTAAACACCGCAGATTATTAGCTGCATATGTGTGCCTAGGGTCATTTTGTGAGTGGTCGGGTCGACCGAATCACCATCTGCATACATCATGCTTCTCAACCATTTAGCTTTGTTCACCTAAGTTGACACATACGGGCCACTAGTTGAACAGTTTTAAATTTCTTCCTCTTCGCCCTCATTCCCTCAGGTTTATACTGGACGCGGGGTGTTCAGCTGGTTGCATACGCAGTTCGGCGCAGCCTAGAAGTGAAACTTCCTATCCCGTGCAGTGGGGTTATCGGTGTGGCTTGCTTTGACACTCATACCCACCAGGTATACACTTGACTCTGGTAATTTAACAGCAAAAGGCTGCCAAAAATGCATTTACGCTGTGGACGTTTCCGGACCTTTATCAATCAGACCGCGAAAACCTCATTGGCGTAAGAGTAGATGGTCGTCTGTCGGATTGGAAAAGGGTTGTGTCTCAGGAGCTCAGTTGATAGTAAGGCTTGAAGAAGCAATTCAAAAACGAAATTTTCGGCCAAATTGAATAGGATTCGTTACGCTGAGGGTGATTCATGGAATTCCGCAGGAACCGAGTTCAGAAGAGTCAGGAGTCAAAAACGGGTTTTTAGAGTGGGGAAATCAATAGCGATTACCCAGTTATTTCGTCTGATCGCCTTCTGACGGCAGACTAGTGTCGCCCTCCTTCATGTGCTAGTGAAGCAACCATGTGCAATAAGTGATAAGTAAAGGAAACAGTTACACACGCCATTGGAATGATCGCCTATCTAATCTAATGGTTTGGATGGAGTCTAAAATGGAATAATAATGTTCGAGTGATCGATCTAACAACGAGCGTTACGAACTTACCTGCCCGAGGAAAGCGCAATCTTCTTCAACGCCATGAGGAGACTCTCGCCTTCGACACAGGAAAAACTGAGATTAACACAGCCAGGGTACCGTGATTCTGGATCGCCATTGAGCACCACGTGGCTGGTTTGTGAGAATATTCCATCTATCAGACGTTTGCTTAGAGCACTGACATGTTGGTAATCTGCCTGGAACACACAAGAGTTCAAGCGAGTGGGATGCATAAGTTTAGGATATACAATATTCTGTTGCCAGTGCAAGGAGCAGAATATTGTTCACAAATACGGTTGCAGCACCTCACAATAAAACTACAGTCAAACGCTGACAAGTAGTAAGATGAAAAGTCTAGAAATACGTATTCAGCTAGAAAACTCCACTATCCCTTGAGAGATCAGCTGGTCACATTCCACAGGCTCATCATCATCAAAAACAGCAAGAGCAGTATTAAAAGCCCTACAGTGAAGAGAAGAGAAAAGGAGTGGGTGAGGGAGGGGACTTAGTGCTGGCCCATGTCAAGCATACTGAGGTGCCTACACCTCCAACCGCCCAGTCAGACAATCTGGAAAGAAACTGATAGCAAGAACGTCACTGACATCGATTAGCCGCCATTTCTTGCAACGTCTCCAGCCAAGCACAGACGGGGTCACGGGGACCCCATCCCGGGAGGCGTACAACACCAACAGCCAAACTCTTCGTTATCTCTTTCACGCCTTTCTTCCAAGTCATGTGCTGTCCACCTCGCGGTTGGCGCCATCCTGAAGGAGGCAAGTAGAACAACACTCGTCTCGGTAGACGGTGTTTCGGCATGCGTAGCACATGACCGAGCCATCGCAGTCGATGATGCTGGATGTTTTCCCGGATTGAGGTGCCTGTAGCACAACCAAATACCCGTTTTCTAGTAGCCACCCACAACCAGCCACGCTTCTGAGGCATCGGTGGTCGAAAACCTGAAGACGCCTCACATCCTCTACCCGCAGAGGCCATGTCTCGCACCCATGCAACAACACAGCCCTTACTGTAGCCTGGTACACACGACCCTTAAGATCCAGTGAGATGCCTTTTTGACGCCACAAGTGACGCAAATTAGCAAACGTGATTCGAGCCTTTGAGATCCTTGCACTGACTTCATCAGCCACACTTCCGTCAGAGCTAATACAACTACCGAGGTATGTAAAGTTTTCCACAATCTCCAGTGGTTCTCCTTGAACTGTAAGGGATATGTTCGCAGATGGCACGTTCTGAAGCAGGACTTTGCACTTCGAAGGTGCAAGGCGCATGCCAAATGATGGTATGATGGCGGTCAGTTTGTTCAACAGGGCTTGTGCTTCGCTAAGGTCTTCAAAGATGAGGGCGATGTCATCTGCGTACTCCAGATCGACAAGGCTCTCGCCAGCAACAATTTGAACACCGGGGTTTTGAAAACCGTCCAGTGTTCGCCTCATTATTTCATCGATGACGAAGTTGAACAAGAATGGGGAGAGTGGACATCCTTGTCTGACACCACTTTTTGTAGGAAAGCACTTGGAGAGCTCACCATACACAACCATGAACTGCACATTCCACAGGCTACGCTGGTCGGGTCACGAGAATCGTATGTCAGAGGACTGTTTGCTTCGTAGAGCCCTGTTCGTCTGACTTTGCATCGGATGGAGACAACCAGTCCATGGTTTGGCAACGAAGCATGAAAGCCCTGACCAGGAACCTGAATCACGTCTGCCCGGATGGGGACCGCGGGACAAGACAAACCAATGGTTAGTGACCCCTATAGATATGGGTGTGCAACGCAGCCAATGGCGGTTCTGAATCGAAGCTATCGCCCTCAGTGCGTAGCTTTCACAGTTGCCATATCGGACACGCAGAAGGATTGACATGAGCGAGCCGATTGGACCGTCGCTTCCAGCATGTAGCATTCATTTTCTCGTTCTTCTTATTTTTGGTAAAAAAAGGTGTAGCAGCTGGAACCAATGTACTTCGATGAACGGTTTATGAGCTGAACCACTTAGTCAGTAATCGATGGCAGGGTATCAATATAAAGTAGGAAACAAGTAGGAACGGAAACAAAGAACGATCGGAATACACTAAACTAGGAAATCTGGATTCTTGATGAGAAAGTACTTAATTCCAGCGGCTCCTGACAGCGTATACCCCATTTCTGAAGAATGCCACCATACAAATTATTTCTACTAAGAGAGCGAGATAGCTGTGGTTCCACTGCGTGGTTCGAACCTTTGTCTCTCGACTTCACCTCTCTAAGCTTGGGCAAACTGGCAGTATCCAAGCCCTCGTGCTTCCTTCGGGTGGCATGGCAGCTAGGCACCGAAAAGGTGCAACAGCTGAACGATTTTTATTTTACCTTTACTACTGGGCAGCCGTGAAAGTGTCATCATAGTTTAACTCGTGGCAACCATTCAATCACGATTCACACGAAACTGAATTTGCAGCCAATGATATTGTAGGTCGCCTTGTTGACCGATACTCACGGTCACCAACGCTTGGATAGTAAAGGTACTTTCATGCGTACCCATTTAGTCTCTACAGTATTCGCGCTTGTATAATTAAATTCTTGCTTCACCATTGCCGAGAGAATCAGCAATGCTGTTGGTGTTTCTTTACCACACAACCAGGGCGGATATGTTTTGAACGATACTGTGGCAAAAAGAACAACAAATGGATAAACAAGGTTTAGTGCAAGTCTTCCAGAAATATGCATGGGCGTTAAAACACCCATCTAGACTGAAGGTTGTCTTACAGCAACCGAGTTCAGCGTCACGATAACAACACAAATCATTTTCTGGAGGGCCAAGTAGACCGATAGAATCCGGACCTTTTTATCATCCGTTTGGGTGTACAGCTTTGCGAGAAGGCAAATTGAGAGCAACACCTGGTGTCTGTCTATAAGGGACTAGCAGTACGAACAAGAAACCAACTTCAGATCATTGCTTCTGACAGCAATGCACCAGTAATGCAAAATGGTGCTTAACTGTGATGACCCTATAACCGTCAGCTCTAGGTGCTCAGTTTTAAAAACAACACATCCAGTGGTATTCAGAGGTTTGAGCATTATGACAGCACACCCACAATACTTGCAACACGTTTGCCAAAACCCGACCGGAAAGCTTACACACATTACGTCTCAGTATAGGGGTTGGACACGTTGAAAATAGCTAACCGCAGCCGGGGAAGAACCCAGTATAAGCACATAACAATGGTGGAAATACGTCTAGATGTACCTTCATCTCCTGTTTCGCCAGTGCGCAAGCGGCTCCCAAAGCGACGGTAAGCGCTGTTGGAACGGTACCAGATCGTAGACCTCGTTCCTGCCCCCCGCCACTCTGATGGGCCTCCAGTCGAACACGTGGACGACGACGGACGTACAAAGCCCCGATACCTTGTGGGCCGTAGATCTTGTGTCCACTGATTGACATCAAATCAATCTTAGGGAAGGGGATTCGGAAACAAAATAACTCGAAGAACACACCAAAGATAAACATAACCAAACAGTCGTAACACGGACATGACTTTCGGTAAGTAGGAAAATATTCGAAATTACGCATATCTTATAATGTTGTCCATCATCAGTAGTTGTGAGCAACTGCAGCAAATTCTACTGGTAACTATGAAAGTGGCACTTGGTACAACAACTGTAAACTGAAATTGCACAGTCTGCGTTTCATAAAGGAGGCCGTTAAAATCTGAGTGATAAACAGAGGCATGATTTGTGAGCAGTCAGCAGTTGAATCATGTGATGCATTCACTAAAACATTTGGCTATTTTTGGGTGGGCAGTTGGATTTTCCGACTTTTAACCAAAACCGTGGTAGGTGTGATAAGTACCAAGTCAGTTGTCACATTGTCCTGGTAGTCTGGTTCCAGTGCTGCGATGATCCTTTGCGCTAAACTAGCTGGGATTCAGTTCCTTCAGGTTCAACCATGCTTAAGGTAGCTCAGTGGTCAAGTTGCCAGCTTACGGACCGGAAGATCCATGGTTCGAACACAACGTCGGCATCTTGACTGCTTGTCTGGGCTTGGGTAACCTGGCAGTATCCTCGCCCTCGTGTATGCTTCTATTGGCACTGACGCTAGGCACCGAAAGGGCGCTACAGCTGAGCCATTATTATCTACTATCATCAACCATGTCACGAAGGCCGACGGGGAGGAGCCCGACAAAGAACAGAAAGCTCCACACTACGAGTAACCACATCTTCAGGTCTTGGATAAAAATCCTATGTTATGGGAGTGTGAAGGCAATAAGGTGTTTTCCCCAAGCGACCAGCAGCGATGCTGATTCTCATCTAATGAAGAAGAACACGTTGGAAAACTTGGCGCTAGAAAGCGCATACTTCGATCCACTAACGGTTGACTGTGACCGCTGGCGGATTATTCATTGCGGTAGAAAAACAAATTAGCCTTAGCAAGAGCCTGATGCGGTTCCAAAGGCACCTGCTATGCAGCAGCCAGCAGTCTAGCAGATCAGGCTATTAAGTCATCTGCTCCGGGCAGGGTCCGTCAATAATGCCTTAATTGCCGCCTCGTGGGTCATACGTTTGCGTCAGAGGCTGCGGGCAGGGTCTACAAACAAAACACTAAATCCACTTAATTTCTTGTGGGTCAGATTTTTTAGTCAATGATTCGGGATGGACAACCCGGAAGTACCATCGCCTAGGTATTCCTGACTCACTTAGCTGTCAGTCGCCTAACAGTTGCTTCACATCTAAAATTCTGCCCAGGAAAACAAGCCGAATTAAATCCTTATTGAGGCATTTACGTCCGCACTGTGTTAAATTGAGCAACGGGTAGCCCTTGCTCAGGCCTTGTTCTATCCGTCGATTGATGAATATTGTGTCTCCGAAACACGCATTCAAGATCCAAGTTCATCTCAAACCGGTCAATACGAACCCAGATTCTTCTAGTGTTTGCTGATCCTGATGCAATGACTCGTGGTAACTACGGCCTGGGAATCGCGCTTAGTCCCAGGACTGAATGCATTTCGACGTGGTAAACGGTGTTTACTTGTATCAGCATGTGATCCAACGGACAGCAATTCTGAAGCCGGGAAAGACAACTTTAATCGAGATTCGCCTTGCCCGCTTCGGTCATCCGGAGCATAGATGCCGTGGTTCTGGCAGGTGGTATGAAGGATCAGGTTGGGTGACTAAATTATGATGAAGCCTATCTAGGCGACCGATTCGAGGTTGACGCTCATCTGACTGAAAATGCAAAAAATCGTTCAGCTGTAACACCCTTTCGGTGCCTAACTGCCATGCTAATCGAAGGAAGAACGAGGACTGGGGTACCGCCAGGTTGCCCAAATCTAAACAGGGGAAGTCGAGAGGCAGAACTTTCCACGAACTTTCCGTTCAGCAAATTCGCGCTCTAACCCGAGGTATTTCGCCCCCCCCCCCAGATAATGGAGTGCTCTAATTATATACTGAACACGTTGTTTATAACCGACACAAGCACTCATACAGTGCAACTTGGAGGCCTCCAAATTCGAGCCAGCTGTTGACTCAGTTTGCGTTCAAAAGCGTTCAGCTGTAGCACCCTTCCGGTGCCTAGCTGCCATGCCACCCGAAGGAAGCACGAGGGCTGGGATACTGCCAGGTTGCCCAAGCCTAGACAGGGGAAGTCGAGTGGCGGAGGTCGGATTCGAACCGCGGACCTTCAGGTTAGTAATCCGCGCTCTAACCACTTCGGCCATCTCGCCCCCTGACTCAGTTTGACAATGTGGCAGTCAGCTACCGGTGGAGAGCTTCGATACAATCTTGCCGTACATTGTGGGGTACATCGCTGGACTCTGATCACGGCGTCGTGAGGGCACATGTATCTATTCGCTTTCTTTCGGAAAAACGCCAGTTAGCGATTGCGATCCAGTTTATCGCCTGCGAAGCGTCACTATAGCTTAAGAGTATCGCGTTGGGTTGGCTGAGAAGCTCCCAGAACTTGACGGGTACGATGGTTATAACGGTGATTTGGATTAAGACTGGGAAAGGTGCTGGAAGCTTTCGAAATCGCCTGCCTGACGTCCCTCGCACATCACAATGAATATACCGGATCTCGTTAAGATCAGTAGCGCTGAAACAAAGCCAGAAAAACTATATCAACAATAAATGACTGTGACGGCACACGCAATTCCCTTGAACGCCAAACAATTAGGAGCCTAAGGATTAACAGAGAGTGCTTGTGGATTGCAAATGCCCGAGAAATGAAAAAAAGCCTTTGCAACAAAAAACAATCGCGCTCTGTTCCAGTTAATCTGACGAACTGGTCTGGGAGGGCGGGTGGTAACGAAGCTATCGCCAAAAAGGATGGGATCTCAGCTCGTTTACAGAAGTGTTATATTGAAAGATGGGCTGAACACTTTGGAAAACAGTTCGGCTGGCCTTCATCAACTCTGCCTCGAGAACGAGTAAATCAACTCGGATGGAACATCGATATCAGTCCGACATCGGCAACAGAAGTCCAGCTTGCAATTTCATTACTTCAGATTGCTTGCATTTTGCACTCTCCCAAGAATTTTGCGAGTTCCCAGCGTCTAGTCTGACAACTTTACGCCAAAGTATCAGGAGTGAGGAAAGAGTACTGGCAAAGTTGAGCTCCTCGAAGGTGATTCCTATTTTTAAGTGCGTGAACATCATCCGAAAACCAGCGGTGCGCCAGTATATTGCCATAGCTTCCAGTGTACTGTGGCACCATCTTATGGAGGCTGATCCATTATAGGGAGAGTCAGAGTCGAAAAAACAAACAGTTTCACAGCGGTTGGGGTTGCATCGAGCATTTCTTGCGACAACTGTTCGAAACGCGCCACTCCTCCAGGTGGCCAAAAGTGATCGCCTTTCTCGATCCCATATCTGCTTTTGACTACGCCACTCGTCCGAAACTGTGACAGTGTCCGGCGATGAAGGGTGCCCCTTTTCTTATGAAGGTATTATACGAGTCGATCTGTGGACGAGTACGCGTCCACGGTAAATCCCATCTTGATTTCACCACATAGCGGCTTCCAGCAAGTGTCCTCTGTTGCCTTTCCTTTTCGGCTTCGCTATGTTGTTTGTATCTTCTTCACCTGCCTGTATCACCTCGTGGGTCGAAATACTCCCAAGTCGTTCGCTCACGTGCACTGAGCACGCTGAAGACAGTGCTGTCTAGGGGTCAGACCTTCCAGAAACGCAAATTATTTTAAACAACCTAAACAATTCTGTTGTACAGTTCAGTATGGGCTCCTCACCTATGAAGTGTAGTGTTACTACAAGATTGAATGAGATCAAACCCAAAACTCACGCTTGTAGATGAACCGGTCCGCATTAGTCCCGGCGGACTGGTAAAAGACGATATAACTTCCGGAATTGGGAAGGCCCAGATAGCGATTTACAACCTCCGACATTTGTAGCGCCAACGTGTTATAAGCATGACCGTCAAGGACAGAATGTACAATGCCACGGTCGGATTTGTCCTAATTTATGAATCAGAAACGGGGTCCGCTGTGGGCGTAAGGTCTTCGGAGACTCTCTGTGCTTGAGCGGCTATACCCCCCGAAGATTTGAGCGGCTGGTGGTATGCCAGATGGCTTTCGAGAGATGTCACCCTCACTCAACAGATCAGCTTATCATATCCCTTACTACCTGTCATACCGGACAAAAAACATTTAACGCCAATGAAATTATTGGGCCATCGCCTACAGTATTTGGCCCTCGTTCCCTTATTCTCCTTATCCTTGGTGAACGAATTTGTTGCGGCTGAAACTGTTGTAATTCGGTGTCCGCTAAAAAAAAACTTATTCTCCTTATCCTTGGTGAACGAATTTGTTGCGGCTGAAACTGTTGTAATTCGGTGTCCGCTGAAAAAAAAACTAAATAGTTAGATTGAAATTTTTTAATCATGCGAACAGCATGTGCTTAGAGGCCACGTGAGGCAATATGGGACCCACCATGACATACTCAAAGTTGGATTCAGAATGAAGAACGTAGCAGGGTGCCTCTCATATAATAACATTCCCAGTCCTCGAAGATTGCTCAGCATGACCGTGTCAGTAATACGAACGAATTTTGTCTAAATGCCACCTACAAACTAGCAAAATGGACTGGCCAGTTGACGAAAAAACAGGCTCCTAAATGATGGTATTTGAGGCTGTCGTTGAGATTCTTCAACAAAACAACAGCAACTTTTCCGCTATGGCACCCTTTCAGTGTCTAGCTGCCATGCTTCCTTAGCATGAGGACTGAGATACTGTCAGGTTGCCCAAGCCTAGACAAAAGCAGTCGAGATGCTGAAGTTGGGTTCAAACCATGAACATTCCGGTCAGTAAGTTCGCGCCACGTCCAGCTAGAAACGCCTTTCCGGAGGACGTGAATCGTTTCTCCGCTCAAGGCGCTACCCGATTGGAGTGCAAATAAGGAAAGCCCGTAAATAAGGTGTAAATAAGGAAACCGTTTTGATTAAAATGTAAGAAAAAACTCACATTCATCTTATTCACATCCAGAGGAATTTTCCCGACCGCCTGAGCAGCATCCGTGTGAAAAAACACTCCCTTATTCCGGCACAACTCTCCAATAGCTTCAACTGGCTGGATAACTCCAATTTCATTGTTCACTGTCATCACAGAGACAAGACTAGTATCAGGTCGGATAGCTTTCTCCAGAACCTAGTGGGCAAGAGTTACGATTACCAGATTGACACTAACCTGCAAATCTAGGATGCCATTAGTCTGCACTGGCAAATAAGTAACTTCAAAACCTCGATTTTCGATAGCTCGACAAGAATCGAGTACACATTTGTGTTCCTGTATCGAAAATAATCAGCTTACTGATCTGAAAGCACATACTGTCTGTGTAGTTATAACGTGTTTCTTCTTTGGGGCATAGAACGCTGAGACGCCTTTGACAGCTATGTTATTGCTTTCAGTGGCCCCACTGGTAAAGATGATTTCTTTCGGATCTGCGTTAATCAAATCGGCAACTTGCTGCACGGCGTAAAGTTAGTGTTGAGGTAAAAAAACGTTACCTTTCGTGCATTTTCCACGGCCTCTTCACATTCCCAGCCGTATGCGTGAGTTCTTGAGTGAGGATTCCCAAAATGACTGACATAGTAAGGCAACATCGCATCTAACACTCGTGGATCCTGAAGAGGTCTATCTGGAGAGGTAGTGAATGAATGTGCTTACGACGGGGCTGGTTGCTTGTGCATCGAAGTAAATGGGTCGGACCATGTTACTGTTGTTCGTTTTGTTTCTCTGGCTGTCTTCAACTAAAACTAGAGGTGAGATTACACAAACTGGTCATTAAGCGAAAAGTACGCTCTGCTTCGGCACACAACATCCGTTTGGCAAACGAAGCCAGCCGATGAAAAGCAGGACGGATCATTCCATGGGACAGCATAGCAGAGGGCGTCTGGAAGAATAAAGATGCGAGAAAAAATTGTTTTCTTTACAAAAAATTATGCCGAAGAACATGACCAGCTAAGGTGCAGTCAACGAAACCCGTCGGACACTAAGATCTGAAGTCGTTATCAACAGCCATCTAGACTATCTCTTCAGCTAGCAGTGTAAGCAATCAGTCGTTGAGTGACACCAAAACACCACTACTGTCCATTTATCAGACAGTTTTGGATTCACTGGGTATACCCATCACCATAGACAGCAATATATAAGCGGTGGAAAACCAAAGGCAAATGGACCGTGCCGTCAGGAACATCTTGGAACTTACCGTTAGTTGAAGGTTTGTGCATCTCAGTGACATACTGAACCATACTAGAGATTGCCTGTGTGACGTTCGTGGTTTCTCATACCAGACTGGTCCGTAGAAAGGGGTCAGACTAACAATATCCTGGACCTCCAGGATGGGGGCTGGAATGTGACGTGTCTCAAACATTACACTACTCCGGCGAACTCAAGCCAACCAGTGCGACCTTGCAGTCAGATTTTTGAGCTACCGTGGTCAACCTTTCAATCAATGGCTATGATCATTATCACGGACGTCTCTGTACCATTGGCACTGACTTTCTTGAGCACGTCGGCCTCTTGGTCGATGCTCGACATCGAGCACTTCTCGATAGGGATCGCAAGTCGGGTACTGCTGCCGTGCACCATACTTGGCCATCCGGCCTTTAGTGTTGCCAGCTTATCCTATTTGCCAATCATACCTGGAGCTATTCAACAGCTTCCACGGTCTCTCGCGACTCTTGCAAGATAAGCTTTGTGTCATCATATCATTGACACACTATTCTCACGGGGGTCCTCCGATGAACGCAATTCCCCGACGCCTTGCCTGACCAGCTGCTGGAGGACAGCATCGTCCACCCCTCCAAACGTGCATGGGTACTGCCATTGCACATGGTCCCCGAGGAGAACTCCAATGAGTGGCGTCCGTTGGAACTACAGGACACTCAGTCGGGTTCCCATTCCTGACACGTACCCTATCTCACACACACGACCCTATCGGGCCGTTGACTACGGTAATTGTCTTCAGAGAGATAGACTTCGTGCGCGTTTACCACCAAATACTGATAGCACTTCGGGATATCGAGAACACAGCCGCCACCACACATTTAGCCTCATCGATTTTCTCCGAACACCATTTAATTCGAGCAACATGTCTCAATTCATCCAACGCTTTATCGACTCCGTCGTCAGCAAGGTGAATTTTGCCCACCCATACTTGGATGATATTTTAGTGGACAGTCATAACCATGTGAACTCTTCGAAAGACATGACAGTCATAACCATGTGAACTCTTCGAAAGTCTACGACATAGTGTCACCGTGAACACCGGCAAATCCAAACTCGGGCGTAGTATACTGTCCTTATGTGGACATGGGATAGACTCCCCTGACACAAAGCCGGTAGAAGATAAAGTTGCCGTCTTTCGTGAGTTTCCGATGCCCACTACCACGACTCAGCTCCACCGTTTTTCGGCCTTGCGGACTATTGCAATCGGTTTATATCGCGTTGCGCACATGTAACCAGCCCACTAACGGATCGTAAGGACAACCAAAGAGAGGTCCCTGGCTTCCCTTAACGAAATGAAAGAAGCTCTTCGTCACCAAGAGCCATCGGCGTCACTGAGCGTCGCCGTAAGCGAAATTCTTCAACAGCGCTTTAACGATTCTTGACATCTGTTAGCGTTCTTTTCTGGAGGTGCTTTAGGCGCCAATAAGCGCAACAGTACATGTGGCCGCATCATCAGTATTACCAACAGCATAACAGTGTTCAAAACCGATGCTTCGCTGACGCACGTTCTTCTGGCACTGCTGAGGTCATCATCATCATCGACAGCATGACATCAGTGTTCAACACTGATGCTTCACTGGCGTACAACCACGACTTATTTGAAAGCCTCATTGTAAAGAAAAGAGTAAAGGCGGACGAGGGAGGGACTTAGTGCTAGCTTACCACAATCATTCCGAGGTGCCTACACCTCCAGACATTCACTCAGGCAATCTGGATAGAACCTGACAACAAGAACGCCACTGACATCGGTTGGCAGCCATATCTTGTAGTGTCTCCAACCAGGCACAGTGAGGATCACGC
>NW_008751910.1:337075-373585 GCF_000715545.1 Opisthorchis viverrini
CAGAAACTGACAACAAGAACGCCATTGACATCGGTTGGCAGCCATATCTTGT
This sequence comes from Opisthorchis viverrini, assembly GCF_000715545.1. Taxonomy (NCBI): domain Eukaryota; kingdom Metazoa; phylum Platyhelminthes; class Trematoda; order Opisthorchiida; family Opisthorchiidae; genus Opisthorchis; species Opisthorchis viverrini. The sequence goes on from NW_008751910.1 coordinate 337,128, forward strand.
AGTGTATCCAACCAGGCACAGTGAGGGTCACGCGGTCGCCATCCTGGAAGGCGAGTAGCACCGACAGCACCCAAGCGTTTCGTCGTCTCCTTCATACTCCTCTGCCAGGTCAAGGGTTGGCCACCTCTCTGTTTACGCCACTCCAGATTGGGCATGGAAAACAGTACTCTCTTCGGCAAACGATGGTTCGCCATACGCAATACATGTCCCAACCAACGCAGCTTCTGGTGCTGTACACATTCTTCAATGGAAGCGTTCGTTACACAACCGAAAACACGCTTTCTAACTGCCTCATTACAGATTCGCCGACACCAACCCACACGAGCTATGGTTCTGAACGATTGTCGACCAACCAACGCAGCTTCTGGTGCTGGACCCTTTACATAACCTAGAACACGCACTCTAACTGCCTCGTTATGGATTCGCCGACACCAACCCACGCGAGCTATGGTTCTGAGACAACGATTGTCGAACACCTGAAGACGTCTCAGGTTCGCTGCTCGAATAGGCCAAGTCTCACAGCCATACAACAAAACAGCCCGTACTGTAGCTTGATACACACGTCCCTTCAGATTCAGGGATAAACCATTCTGACGCCATAGGTGTCTCAAGTTAGCAAACGCGGCCCGAGCCTTGCAGATTCGTGCATTCACCTCATCTGTCACACTACAATCAGAACTAATACAACTTCCCAGATACGTAGAACGCTCCACAACTTCCAGTACCTCTCCCTGGATTGTAAGTGACGTGTTCAGTGACTGCACGTCCACAAGCATGTCCTTACACTTTGTGGGTGCGAAGTGCATACCAAAGGACGGGATGACTTTGGTCAGTTCATCCAAGAATACTTGCGTCTTTTCCTCCTCTTCGAACATGAGAACGATGTCGTCTGCATATTCCAGACCGACAAGGTTTTCTTCACAGGCTATTTGAACACCGGGGTTTTGGAGGGTAGTTCATTCAAGACAATTTACTGGCCATAATTCCCTCACGTACTCGGAGACATAAACACCTGGGTTTCGAAAACATTCCCTCGCCTGATTACTTCATTAATGACGAAATCAAACAGAAATGGAGATACTGGACACACTGTAGGATATCGGTGCTTGAAGGGAGGCCTTTAATGAGCTTCCTAAAGCACTTTTCCGCCCCCACAGGTAGACGAATGCAAACGATGCGATGTTCATGAGCTTCTGGAGTATACCTTGTTGCGGAACCTCGTTGATAAGAACGAACGAACGGTCAACCGAACTGAACGCACTCTTAAACTGGAGGGACAACAAGTTCCTAAAGTGAATACACATGCCATTGCTCTAACGATTGACGCGGTGTAAAGAGGCGGACCAAAACTCCACTTCCAGACCAGAATCCTGCCTGCTGTCATCGGCTCCCATGTCCACACAGCTTCGTAGGATGACGTAGATAGGCAATATGAGGGGTCTAACTATAAGTCCAACTCGAGTTGTCACGTGACCTCAAGACCCAACAGTGCTGCTACATCGGAAATGATCGCGTCAAACACAAGTCTGACAGAATCATGTAAATAATAATAAAAAATAATTGATCAGCTTTAACACCATTTCGGTGCTTATGCCATGCCACCAGAAGGAAGCACGAGGGCTGGGACACTGTCAAGTTGCTCAAGACTAGACAAGGGAGGCCGAGAGGCGGAGGTCGGGTTCGAACAACGGACCTTCCGGTCAGTAAATTCGCGCTCTAACCACTGAGCCATCTCGCCTCCAGCATTATGTAAGATATCGTTCAGGTAGGTATAGTAAGTGCACGTTCGTGTTTTGTTGAGTGCTTATACAGCGTTACACATACCTTCAACTACGGTTTCCTTTAGCTTCAAAAAAGTCTTCGACTCTGGACAGACTGACTATTCTATATAAACACTGCCAAAGAAGAATGTCCTTGAGTTTTTTCAATATCCTCCGTGCATTTTATTCCCATACTTCTGGTCGAATTGATATCTACAACGAGCTATCTGTAACTTTCTCACAACCAATGAAGTCCACCAGAATGTCACTGTTTCTGCGAGCTTCGAAGTCGCACCAGGAGAACGTAGAGATAGCCGAATGCAGATGATATTGTCACTACTTGACGGTCATATTTTAGCACAATCTATCCTACGTAGAATCCAGAAGCGACCGTGTGTTTCGACATGCAGTCTATACGCCTGAACTGTAAGGTCTCAGTTCGGGACTTTGTACTCCCATATACTCCGTTGGGACTTCGGAATTCACATATTCAAGGAATGATACACAGGATCGAAGATTTCGTCCAACTTTCCCGGGTTAGGTTTGTTGTTGTTACTCAGAGGTTTCCTTTCGCCTGAAAGGCACAAGCGAATGAAGCAGGTAGCACCATTCTTCAAGATCTCAGCGCAGGGAGGTAAGCTTACCAACACACAGCCTCACAGCAGAGATCAAAAAGTGCCTTGAATTGCGCACTAGGTGTAGCGCGAACAAGCGTAGCAACTACCCGAAATGATAAAAAATTTGCCTAATGAATGTGTGCGCTCTAAGCTTGGAAATATTCCCACTATATCTCCGCCACGTTTTAGTTGAGTCAACGGTGAAAACTTTGCTAGCCAAATCTTGTTTAAATAGGACATAAGTAAGTATTAGGTCTCCTTGGAGGCGACGATAATCCAGGGGGAACAGATCAAGCGTCACAAGACGCGTTTCAAAATCAATGGATTTTGGGCTGGCAACCATTTTTGTAGCAACGCGTTGGACACATTCAATGAGAGGTACGTCCTTCTTGCGTCCCGCCTAGATAATTTCGTTGGTATATTCAAGAGGCGGTTTGACGTAGCCCCCATAGAATATTTCGAAATCCATCCTAGTAATACGGGAGGTGCGCCGAATCATCTGTGGAATGGCGGATGCCTCTTGAGCCGATTTCTCATGGCGCAGTGAGATGTTTGAAGAGAGTCAGCTACCTAAATCCCTTTTGGCGTCCATCATCGCGACGTCTTCTGGTCCATTCTCACCACGCACGACAAAGGCGTTCGCTGAGTCCCCTCCGAATGACATATGAACGCACTTTCCACCACTCAGAAGAGACTTCCAGTCCAACAGCCACTGTTTTGCGGCGTCTACATCCAGTTGGAGGCACTGGCATTTGAACTCCAGGATTTTAGGTTGTCCGCAAATAGTAGAAAACCTGGCATCCTGGAGTTCAAATGTCAGTGCCCTCTTAATTGATGTAAACGCTGTAAACTTCTGCTAGGATTCTCTTTTCTCGTGGTTTTGTCGCAACTAAGCAAAAAAAAACAAATAAAGACGGTCACAATCGTACTACATATTAATTACAATCCTCCCACAACTCTGGGGCTCCCCAGACGGGGCGACGAGCGGAGAGCTCAACTCCTATTGGCACATATTCTGACTAATCAGGACCCTCTTCCGATTATTTCATTTCTCACGATTGTTTTTGATGTTGATAGAAAGCCTTGGTTATCCAAGACCACCTATTTGTCGTTGCTTTTTATGCTACCGGTCCACTTAAACAGATGCTATAAACAGCCCGCAATCCTTTCGACCGTCACGGATCCACGAATTGATACCCAGGATCGAAGCTTTTGCCCAAGTTTCCCGGGTTGGTTTTATTCTTGTCGTTCAGTGGCCGTCGTTCACCTCAAAGGCATAAGTGAAAAAAGAGTGTAACGATGCTCGTTAAGCCCTCAGTGTTGAAAGTTTGCTTGCCCGCTCGATGACTCACATAAATAAGCGTCTAATAGTGCTTATAACTGGGCTCTAGAGGAAGCGTGCGCAACCGTCGGAGGAGGGTTATTCCAGACACATAGTACCTGAAATGAGCGGGAAATTTCTTCTGCTGAAATTGTGTGCTCTGAGTTCGAAAATATTCTTACAATGTCCCCGCCGTGTGTTTGTTAGGCTAACAGTGAGTTAGAGTATACAATTTGGTTGGCATATTCAAGAAGCTGTCTGACGTAGGCCACACAGAGTATTTGGAAGTCCATGCGATTGATGCGGGGAAGATGCGCCGAATCATCCGTAGAACGGCGAATGTCTTTTGTGCCGACTTCCCATGGTGCAGCAAGAAGGACATGTTTGAATAAAGCCAGATACCTAAATCCTTTTTGCGTCTATCATCGTGACGTCTACTGGTCTACGTCAAAGACCTCCCAGACGTTCTTGCGAGTCCATGTTTACTTTTTGCGGACGACTTGAAATCCTGGAGTTCCAATGCCAGTGCCCTCCAAATGGATGTAGACGCTGCCAAGCAGTGGTCGTTGGACTGGCACCTTCCTCTGAATGATGAAAAGTGCGTCCATGTGTCGTTCGGAGGGGATTCAGCGAATGCCTTTGTTATGCATGGTGAAAAGGGACCAGAAAACATCATGAGGATAGATGCCAAAAAAGATTTAGGCATCTGGGTCTCCTCAAACATGGCCTTCGCACTACACCATGAGAAATCGACCCAAAAGGCATTCGCCGTTTTACGGATGATCCGACGTACCTTCTCCCGTATTACTCGCATGGACTTCCAAATACTCTATGGGGCCTACGTCAGACCGCTCCTGGAGTACGCCAACCAAGTTGTCTACTCAGGACGTACGAAAGACGTTACCCTCATTGAGCGTGTCCAGCGGGCCGCCACGAGAATGGTTGCCGGCCTCAAGTCCGTGGACTACGAAACGCGTCTCGCGACGCTTGATCTCTTTCCCCTGGAGTACCGTCGCCTCCGAGGGGACCTAATTCTTACCTACGCCCTGTTTGAACAAAGCTTGGCAAACAGGTTTTTTACCGTTGACCCAGCAAACACCCGGCGGGGACATAGTAAGAAAATCTTCAAGCTCAGGGCACACACATCCGTTAGACAAAACTTTTTTTCATTTCGGGTAGTAGCTGCGCGGAATGACCTTCCTCCGACGGTTGTACACGCTCCTTCTCGAACCCAATTTCAAGCACTATTAGACATTTATTTACGCGAATCCTCGCGCTGGCGAGCATACTGCTCCGCGCTGAGAACATAAAGAGCAGTGCTACACACCTTTTTCACTTGTGCCTTTCAGGTGAACGACAGCCACTGACCGAAAAGAACAAAACCGACCCGGGAAACTTGGGCAAAAGCCTCGATCCTGTGTATCAATCCGTGAATCCGTGGTCCTTTTTCATCATGCACGACAAAGGTATTCGCTGAGTCTCCTGACATATGGGCACACTTTTCCTCATTCAGAAGAATTTAACAGTCCAACAACCACTGTTTTGAAGCGTCTACATCTATTTGGGTGTCACTGGCATTAGAGCTTCGTGATTTCAAGTCGTCCGCAAAAGCAGACATGGACATGCAAGAACATCTGGAAAGTCGTTTAAGTACATCAGAAACAGCAGTGTTCCCAGGACGGAGCCTCGAGGGGCCAATGGAGACTGCCGCTGAAGAAGGGTGGATGGAATTCATTCTCAATCGGAATGATCTGTCTGATGGGAACGCCTCGAACCAGCGTAGGATTTTTCCTTGAATTCCGTAAGACCTGAGTTTGTGGAGCAGCGGGACTAGTGGGATACGATCAACTGCTTTTGAGAAGTCGAAAAATATGGATTCCGATATAAGTCCCTCTTCCGTGGCTTGGGTTAAACTGTTCATAAACACGAGCATGTTTGTCACTCAAGAACGGTTTGGGAGAAATCCGTGTCAAGCTTGAGATATCAAGTTGTAAGTGAGATGATCTGGGATAGCTCGCTTCAGAATGCGTTCCATCACCTTGCACGGCACGTTAGTAAGGCTGTTAGGCCTGTAGCTGCCAGGCGACAGCGAGTCAACAGTTTTGTAGAATGGCTTCTTTGCTTCCTGCCAAGCTGAGGAAAGACGGGCTTTGTTAAACGACTGACGAAACATGAGGTATGAGTGATCTGTTAGTGTAGACGACATTTTCTTCAGGATTTTTGGATGGACTTCGTCAGCCCCTAACGCACACAATGGGTTGATCTTTTGCAAGAGTTGACGAATGTCCTCCGCCATGACGACAATTCGGTTAGGGGCCGTCAGTGGTTACGCCCTGACAAGAGTGAATGTGATGTGGACGCGGGGGTTGAATATAGACCTGCATAGTTTTCTCTGTAGACTTCAGATGCCACTGTTGAGTCGATCGTGGGTCTCCATTTCCTGTCACCCAAGGAGAACGCATATGACTTGTTTCTGCGGCGATGTCCCACGAGGTCCAGAATGACGGCTTTGTTTTGGATGTTCGTTTGGAGGGGTTCTGATTTGCAATTGTTCCGCATTTTACGAGGTTATAGCTCATATTCTGTGTCCCCCTAGTCGAAATTTTGAAACATAATTGAGATCTCTCTTCTAGGAGGCGCCGAATCCTTTTAAGTAGCTTGCGCCCCATCCGACTACATGCTGGTTTTTTGACGAATATCGCGTCAGCCCCGTGAAATTCTTGAACAAGAGTCCTTTATAAGTCTTCAATCGAAGCCGGATTTAACTTGTTCAAGAAAGATGAGCATTCATGAGAAGTCTTCACGGCAAAAGTCTTGAATTCACGTTTGAGGTTCGGGATTTCTGGCCCAATAGCAGATGAAATCAAAGGTCAGCGCACAATGGTCATCATGTCCCAGTGGAGCGTTACTTGTTACCTGATTAATGAAGTGTCTTTCGTTGATGATGACCAAATTCAGGAGGATTGGTAGTTGGCCCGCGCGGTATCTAGTGGGTGCATCAACGTGTTGGATGCAAGTGCTCTGTTGAATGATTTAGGCCAGTGCCGCCTCAAAATTCCACTTGATCCGATGCGCATTAACTCCACTCAGGAGGCCCTTGGAGCGCTCAAGTTATTTACCAGCGGGATATGTGTAAAATGGTAGCTGGAGTAGAGTTGCTTGGTGGTTTGTTTTCAGGAGGACTCAAAGCGCAAAGGTGAACCACACCGCGAATGAGGGAATCGGATTCGCTTGGAGGGGTTTTTTATCCACCGTGTATCACAAAATGTACTGGTGCCCAGGATCGAGCCTTCTCTCCAGGTTTCCCGGATCGGTTTTGTTCTTTCATTCAATGACTACCGGTCACGTGAAGGACACAGGCGGAATTTCTGAAACTGGTCATTTATTCCTGCTTCTTAACTCCTCTGCTGCTTTACATCCGCCTGCGCCAGGCATCAATCTCATTTCCGAACAGGCTTTCGATGCAAGTTGCCTAGTTAAGGGCTCTAGTCGCCCTCGCGTCTAGATACGGTTCTGATGTTATCCCACGTTGAAATTGGCGACCAGTGATACTTCGGTGTCACATAATTTTCGGACCCCACATTCACAAGCGTTGCCTTGAAACATGATCTACTGTGCGTAACATAGCTCACTGCTCTCCAATCCTCCTGTTTTTACTGCGAATTAAAGAGAGAAAATTTGAAGAAATGGTTCCATAAACTACTGTTTTGTTCTTCTCTGATACCCTGCCAGCCTGAATCTGATGCATCTATGAGATAAGAGTGAGAGACCTAGATGTTGTTCTGATGCAAAATTTAGTTTTTCTGCGTCTTCCACGGCTTTTTGTGCCGGGTTTGGTATAGCTCTTTGTTCGATTGAAGTTGGTTTTCGTCAAAAACGCCTCGAAATATGACAGCTGGCGGCCCTGGCACACACGTGGACTGCCTAATTCATGGAAAATACTTCATTGTGCATTTGGTGCAGGCGCAAGGATGAGCATCTTTTACAATTGTGCTTTTTAGTCTATGGGTTCGCGCACAGTCGGGAACGGCGGGGCTTTTCGTGTCAGTCTCTTGCTGCGTATGTACCGAGGAAGATATAGACATCATCTAGCGTTGGCGCGTGTTAAGTCTAGAACACCAGTCGTTACAGCTGTTGTAAGATCTAGGAGCGTATCATATTTCCGAAGGAAAATCTCAGGGGCTGATATGGATGCTGTTGCTTTACTGGCTGTGTGGACGCTTGAACTTCCATTTGATTGAAACTTTGCATGGACGCAGAGTTGTAATCGACCCAGAAATATGAGGGTTCAACTGTGTCGCTGCAGTCGGGAATTGGCTGAAATATTTTGGCTGTTCTGTATACTCGGAGGGTGGTCAGAGTTACTAGGAATTACCGGCCCCCATCTGCAATAAGCAGATGAACCATGAGCGGCGGACTACAGTGAATTTTTCGAATATCAAACCGCACAAAAATATATATAATTTGCTTACCAGATGCACGGTATTGTATTTTCTTTTCGTAATTTGGCAGCAACATAAAATTTACTTAAGTGTGGGCTTTTGAAACGAAGGCGTGAGTTTCCTGGCAGCGCCTGATACTTTGGTTAACTGATGGGTAATTGTAAGTGGTGTATAACCTTACTTACTTCACTTCGGCTTACCAGGTTTCTTTATGTTCTTTATGCACGGTAAGCCGGGAACGGTGTTGGTCAAATAAAAGACCATGGTGGCGTGAAGCGCCTGTCAGTGTGATTTGGAAGTTGCCATCCCTCATGTATGGCGTTTCTTGCTATGCTTTGCCTCACATGAATCCTTCCCCTTTCTTTTATCAAAAAATTCTACTTTCGAAGAATTACGCTGACACGATGCTTCCGTTGCTACGTGTCACACACGGCTAAGTCCACACCAAAAGAGTCCATATGGAGATTATTGGGTAGGGAACAAAAATGTGTACACAGCCGACGGAATGAGAAATTTTGCCGACTCACCCGCTGCGCACTGTTGAACTGTTGCATGCACAATCAGCAAATATGAATGCGTCCAGTAAATAATTCTGAAGTAATTGCTTCGGCTATATTGTGTAGAATGCAGGCTAAAATGTTTGAAAGATTTGTAAAAAATCTTGACACTAGTACATCGCGCTATGAACTGTATTGGTGAAAGAATTTGCAGAATGCTGGCTGTTCACGCCAAACGTACAAATAGCGCTTCAATTTTGAGACAATTTTTCGTTTCAAAGAGCACCATGAATCGGCCTTTGAAGACTCTCGTAGTTTATCCTATGAGTTTCTGCGTCAAAATTTGACTGTTTTGGGTCAGTTTTCGTGAAGTTTCTTGGAAAAGATGCAAGCTCATTATTGCTTACTGGTTCTTGTGCTGCATAAACAGAAGCCAACGTTTGTGATGGTGCGCCTTTTATTTTAGCTCTCTTGGTTGAAACATAATGACGACAATGCCCCTTCGTCTTCATCACAGTCATAACCACATTTCTGAATGAGCTGTCTACATATTTACTTGCTTTGATTATCAGTACGCCTAGAACTATTGTTCCACACTTACTAAGGTTCTCTTAGCTGCAAAACTGTTACCGCCGGGCGTTTCAATGTTCGTTTCATCAAGAAAAACGAAAAATTACCATGACTTCGCTTTTTGTTGAGCCACCGCAGCAACGTTTCCATAAGAACCCGCAAACTACCTAAGCCTTTCGTAATTGAGAGTTTATTTTATCGAGTTAGAATATTTTCAATAGCCGTCTGAGGTGTGGTTCCATCTTCTCATGAACAACCGTACCGCAGCTGCACGATGGCGGAGAGCGTATCTTGTGTTCATGATATGAGGCCGTCAACAAATGCCCTTCAATTATTGGAGGCTACGAATAACTCAAGCACTTGATACTATTAAATCACTCTCCGTGAACCAAATTAACGAAAAAGACGGAGGTTCTTCCTCGTGTAATGCACGAATTACCAGTCGATTTTCCAACCCTGAAAAGACAAAAGGACTGATATACCCACTAGATTTTCTGATGGCCTGAAAACTTATGAAGAAGCTACGGAATATTCTAGGAAGGAGAGAACTGAGATGCGTGCATGGAAACTCAAGTAGTGGCGGTACAGTTAGAATCATTGGTAAATAGGTAGGTGATCTGCAAATACATGCTTTGACAGCGCACAGTTGTTAGAAATAGTTAAGTGGTAATTGAATCCTGGTTGCGCAGACGAAATACACAAAACGAACGGTGGGTGGTCGCGCACCTATTTGTATCAAGTTACGAGAATAAACCACACACGCTTTTTACCCGTAAAAGCGTGGGTCATGTACACCCCATATCTTATGGAATTTTGCAATCCGGAATATTCGGAAAAGAAAAGCTTGTTTAGCCTATAACGATGTTACGCTGCAAACTCAGTTGCTTCATCAGTTGTTATTCAGATGAAACTACTCTATCGGGGCTTAATCCTCCAATGCTCTACAAACATTATGTTAATACAAATTTCCTGATTTCTCCAGCCTCTATGGTAGCACAGGCATTCGGATGCTCATCAGCATCTCTCAGTTGTTTTACATAACTTAACTGGACGAGGACAGGCTTCAACCACAGGCAATCTTTGATGCATACCTTCAGTGCATAGCGTCGTGAGATTTTATTAGAACGAAATAGACTGCAACTCTCTTCTCTATGAAGGGAACTTGTTGCTACTACGCCATTTTACAGCAAGAACGGAGTTTGCCGCAAAATGGCTTTACATTATCTGACTCTCAAACCAAAGGCTGGATTGGGAAAGAGCTTCGCAGAGCAAATGGGTTTAGATGCATTCTAAGGTCATGGAATACCAGGGTGATATTTCGTGACGTATATAACTCAGACGCTTACCAGATACGTTTGCATCGTCTGACCCATACCGTTGTTTAGGCGGTCGAATAATTTATAAACGGTTGATTTTTCTGCTAACTTTTTGCGGCTGCAAAATATTCTGAAACGAATGTTATTTCAGTTTTGCCCGTCGACAATGAATGCCGATAAACATCATATGAACACAGTTCTTAGCAGTATATCAAAATATCACATGCAGAAATATTGCCATTAATCTGTTGTACTTACCAAGGTACCCCACAGTTATAGAGGGAAACACCAGTGTTTTCGTAGTTGAACGGGTAATGGTATGGGTAAATACTGGTTATTTTGTAATTGTCGCAAGTACTCCGGTTCTAAGAACTCGAAAACCAACTCTCGTCAAAGCCCACCTTTGATTGTTTCTTAGGATACAAGTGAGTGCGTCTGTGACCAAGAAACATACCCTGTCTAAGCAAAGCCAAGCAAGTTTGACGTCTTTCTCCAAACATTGTCTTCTCTTTCATTCTGTTGGCCACGAGCATCTTTAAGCAGAAACCTACCTCTTCCGTCAGGCGGTGGTTCTTCAGATTATTCACTTTCCCTTTACTGGTGTCTCAAGTGACACATTTAAATGTTGTTTTGTTTCTTTATGAAATCACATCAGTTATTAAGCTCATTCATTTTTTATCTCTAAAAAACTGTAAATTAGTCTTGCGTGGTCTGTTGTAATGGTTGTGGTCACATTCTTGAAAGGATATAGGGTAAGCTGAAACCCTTACACGTGGATATTGCTTACTCTGCTTCCAAGGCATATTTTTCACGTAAATTTGCGTGTTTGTTCACAACTCTCGCGGTTGTGCGATTGTGTAATTATTTCATTAATGGTTCCAATTGTCCGCGTAATGCGTTTCATTTTAGTGAACAGGCAATCCAGTATTTTTAAAGTCTAAAAAAGGTCAGAGTTAAAGTCACGGCTCGTTTGATGATGAAGAAAATACACAAACTCTCCTTCAGTGTCTCAGAGTCGTTTGGTAAATGTGTTGTTGTATCGGGATCGGGCTTCCCCAGGTATTGGTGATAGAGCAACTAAACGTTAGCAGAAACATGGTGATCGCATGTACACTTATAGGCACAGGCATTAGCCGCTTGGAATAGGCCAGATAGTTTTTAGCGTGCAATGCGTAGCTTGTTGTTAGACTATGACGAAAGTCGGGGCACAAGCACATTGGTCAGAATTTTTAATATGAATGTTTAAAAAAAACGCTTTTACCTGGCCCGAAACAAGTGAAAACGCATCAAGCAAGCAGCTTAATAAAGCACTGACTTTGGGGGAATAATTTAACTTAAACAGTGTAAAAGGAGAAGAAAAGTCAGTGTGCACGTCAACTTCAGTCTTTCTGGAATCTGGCTCAACCAATTGAAGAATATCACGAATAGTTGTAAGCTTTGGTTTGTGCAACCAAGGCAACTGTTTGTCTTCTACTGCAACAAGGAGGAAGACATCAAGCATAATTTTATTTGTTTTCTACTTCCCTGCTCGCCGCAGTCGCCTTGTAAGCGACTATTCTAAAGCATCCACCAGGAGAGATTGCGCTATGGTACAAGCATAATCAACAGCAACGCAAAAGATATAAGTACTCAGATGATACACAGAAACGAAGGGAAAAAATACGGTTAAGAGGGCAAAGGGAAGTTTGTGAGCGTGGTACAAAATGCCTTATTCACGGAATAAGTGAAAAAGAACAAGGCGCATAATCTTTTGAAATCCAGAACGAAATATTATTGATCTCCTATCAGGTAACAAGGTTAATAACAAGGTGCTTAACGTTCTGAAGACATTGAACAGAAGAATTTTTTGCAGTGTGATTGTAAAAAACAAGCCGAATTAAGAAGCATGTCTTACAAGCGGCCCTTAACATGGGCATGATTCACGGTTACGAGACAAGCTGGTTTTGACAGCTTGCACGTAGGAAAGCTGCATGCCCGCCCCTGGGACACGTACTGTAACATGTGGTGCCTCCAATTACGCATGAAAAGAGTTGCGCGGTCTCCAGCCCCGAAAGCACAAGTAAGTTGCAACAACTGATTTGTTCATAGAGTAAATATTTTTCCGCGTTGTAAACCGTTCACATATTTCCAGTGGAATGTCTGAATGATTCTTTACTAACCGGTGTATCACGCATGGGCACAAACCAGGTGTTTCATGCTTTGTTGCTTTCAGCACATCTCCATTTGGCGAACGTGTGACCACAATAAGCCCAAAAAGTGACTTTTAGAGAGGTAGACAAATTTGCTATGGCGAATTTGCCAGAAAATCAAACTTGGATATACATCAACCTAATTAAAACACGAATACTTTGAAACCAATCACAATAAGTGTGCTTTAGGTAAGCCGAAGGATCACTAAAGTCGTGTTGCCATAGCCGATTTTGATTTTGGGTGACAACGTCACGTATAACAGAGGAAATAATTTCTGCTATGAAACTAGAGTATAGCAACAGTACGGTTTCATAGGATTAGAGATTTTTATGACCGTAATCAAGACAAGGAATAAAGATGGGTAGCGGACTACAATGGCGTGATTGTATGTCATTGAGACCACCAAATAGCCTAGTATGTTTATCGTTAACAGACCACCGAAATTTCTTTATGAGTTCTAAAATACTTCTGTGGGAGTTAAGTCCAGTCAAGCACTGTAAAATATGCACTTTAAGATAAATTTTGAAAAGCTATCACATTATGTACAAACATCTGTAATCTGATGCAGTGAGGTTGGGAAATATGTATTAGAACAAGGCTGTATCTCCCGCTGCTTTGACATTCAAAATTCCCTACGTTTGATCTGTCCCTATTTGTTTGTTTGTCACGATTTTGGCCCTGGAGTCGTCCAGTCATTTCGCGGCCAACTTTATGCACACGCGACTGTCTCATGTGAGAGGCTGTTCGCTCATTTGGTTCGTACTTTTGTGGTCTAATTAGACCATTTGTTGTGAAACAGCATAAACTGACAACGTGTACACGTTTTTTGAATTTATATACTATATCAGTAATACCGTATAGAAACCCAGCCCTGGCTTTATTTTGTCTTCCCGGATGTTCTGGCATTAGGCGTCACTCAACTATATCGTTCGTCCGTTTTAGAAGCTTGACAAAAAGAAGTGTTTTCATCTCTGGAAAGCTTTTAGACGTGGTCACGGTAATTACGGCATTGTGGTCAAACAGGTAGGGGTACATAGCCACGTTTTGGAGCCCCGCACAACCCCACCAGCCGCGCAATTTTTACTAGCTAGGATTCGTTTTGTAGATAGTTTAACTTTGAACTTTGTGATTAGACACTGTGCTGAAGTACTTCATATAAATGATCCCACTTCGTTTTTCTTAGTTTCGTCGGATTATATATCATCCTAGTTCCTTTGAACAGGGTTTGGATTTAACCGATGAGTTGATTCCGTGTTAACACTGTGTTATGTTATTGTTTGTTCCATGCATTGTTTCTTTAGCAGATCCCCGCTTGTAGTCTTGCCAATAAGTATGTCCAGAGACGGGAGTAACGGATCTCTCAAGGTTCACCTGTAAGCTTAAAATCTTCGAACACAATAGTGTTTGGCGCATACACACGACGTATCCCTGTCTGTTCCACACTGACGAAGGCATCATCCTCGCAGTGAATGCAGCACTAATAGCTACATGCGGGCAAGATATCTTACTTAAGTTTTTGCAGTCCGCTGGTGGTGATATGTTTGGCTATTTACGTTGTTGCTAGATGTGCTTTTGTTAGTTGGTTAGTGAATTTGTCCATCGAATGTGAAACAACGTTATCAATACGTGGGAACGAGACTTTACTGATAAACGTATGACGTAATTCAAATAGATTTATACGGCAAATACAGAAGCGCCGAAATATTTGCTCAATATACTTGTGACGAGCGTTGGGCGCTGAAATATGGATAGGCTTCCTGTTGCTCCAAATAAGACCAGTACAACCATGCGTTCATTAAGTGCCTTTGCTCATTACTGATGGCTTAAGATAGATGATTTTTGTCCGATAACATGGAAGTTTTTCAAATAATCTTCCTGCGAAATGTCTCAAAAGTTTGTTTTCGTTGTTAACTTCCCTGCACACTCACGTTGTAATTTTAGCGTCCACGTTGATGTGAGCTGTCATTTGACAACGCTTCTTTATTGGCAGCATCAAGGAATAAATTTGTCGGGCAGGCATTTCCAGTATCACCATTTTTGTTTCAGCCGATGTAGATCAACGACAGAGGCGGTTATTTTAATATCGCTGGTATGAAGTGTCAGCTTTAATCCTCAAAGTGTGACCGCTTTCATCACTACCGCTCTGAAAAAGACCCACTTAGAGCCCTTAATCAGCAGGCCTCAACAAACGGTCAGTGTTTTGGTCAGCGAATTGAGGCGTGTCTCCTTGTCCTCAATGTTTAAGTTTAGCAAATGCATTGCCCATCGCTCCTTGAAAATTTAAACTGCTCTCGCTGCCTAACGCAAACCATCGCTCATTCATGATTCGGCGTTTTACCCAAATGCTTTAATTGGGGATCCTACTTGTCCTCCCCACTAGGTATGGGTGCTTTTGCAGTGTCGTGACCCATTTACAACCACGAAATTCATAATTGCAAATTATCGTATGCCACAGCTTTTTGCCTGGTCGTCTTGCTTACCTCAAACAGCACCACTGCACTAGAAAAGCACCCACCGATGGCGGCTTAAGTTTTCCACATAATAATAATAATGCTTATTCCCAGCTTGTTGGTGGCATGCCGTCTGGCATGATCGTACCTTTACAGTCGGGCGGCGGCATGACCGGGGAGTTTGCGGGTGGTGTGGATGGCGTGAAAAGGGGACAATGTCATAAACAGTGGGTAGTACTCGATTAAATAATAATACTAGGTTTCTATCGTAACTTGTAGGGAACAATGGGCATCAGGTCCGACTGATTGAAGGACGCAGTCGGCTGACATGAACCAAAACTGGAAAACCATTGCTGGCAATGAGTGGCCTTGGGCGGTTCTCCCTCCCCTCTTTATGCTGCTAGCGACATCATCGCCGGCCCGTTTAATAATAATAATGTTTGTTCAAAAATTGTGGGTGAAATACCGTCATGTATGATCATAACGTTACAGTGAGAATAAAATTATAACTGGCGGGGATTGTAGGCAAAGAGGGGTTGGGAA
This sequence comes from Opisthorchis viverrini, assembly GCF_000715545.1. Taxonomy (NCBI): domain Eukaryota; kingdom Metazoa; phylum Platyhelminthes; class Trematoda; order Opisthorchiida; family Opisthorchiidae; genus Opisthorchis; species Opisthorchis viverrini. The sequence goes on from NW_008751910.1 coordinate 352,834, forward strand.
AAAGGACAGCGTCATAAGGGGTGCGCATTATCCGGTGTGGGCGTGATCAAAACTAAACCGGCATGGGCAGGGAGGCATAGATACAATGCCCCTTTAGGGAGAATATTGAGCGAAATCGGGTCGTTCGGATTTGGAGGTGGCGGGCAAAAAAAACGGGGAAGGGCAAAACAAGAGCCTTTCTGCTGGACACGACGAAAAAGGTGAAAAATGAGGAATCAGAACATCAGATCAGGTGAAGCAACAGAGTTGACGTCATCCAGCTGTCATATTGAACTAAAACCTAAAACCAACGCAAAAGCCCCAAGGCCGTGAACTGTTAGGCTCATGGCCAAGATCACAAAAAGCTTAAGTGGGGATGAGGAATTGGACGGATTAGCAAAGCGGATGAGTAGTAACAGGAATCGCAGCAACATGGTGTACAATGAAACAATAGAGACTCAACGGTGTCACTGTTTTGGAGTCGGACACAATAGTTCTTCGGTGGGTTGGTGGCAACACACGAGCCGCAACACGAACTTTAGAGAATGTTATTGAAATTGGCGGAAAGCACAGACACAGAAATGGCCGACATCCAACGAAAGGTTTAACAGATTAAAATGAATGTCATGGAGGCTGAACTCAGGTGGGGAGCTTGCTCGTACTTGTAGTTAATTGAACGAGTTTGTGAGGGAGTGCGGTGAGGAGAAGGAAAAGTGTGATTGCGGGTGTGTTATTAAACTTGGTACGGCAGTGCCATGCCATCACTGGTCGGACATTTCTCGGTTTTAAGACAGCCCCGTGACGGACGTCACATTTGAGGTCATTGTGCTGGGATGTGCGGTTCTTCGAGCAGTGGGATCCTTTTCAGACTGGCCGAAGAAACAAAGTGGAACGAAGCCGCTATAGGGCTGCAGGTTTTTTGGTCAGTCCAAGGAATATTGTGGTTGTGGATCACGAGGCAGGTGGAGTAGACAGCAGCCAACCAGATCGTCCAAACCGGGTTCCCCGAAGTTCAAAGCTTGGTAAGATGAGGGGATAGGACGAAATTAGCAAAGCGTGGTTAGTTTGAGGAGACATCCAATGTGATAAAGTGCATTAGTATACATAGAAAAAACGTTGACGTCCACCGCGAATGGGATGATGACAGAAAGTTTTCATATGGAATAGGATGGGGTTATTTTTGTATATAGCTAGCAACAAATGGAATAGGATGGGGATAGATTTGTACATAGTTGACTAGCAACAAAGGATTGGGCTTTCTAGCGTAAGACACTAAAGTACAAGGGAGCTATTAAAGGCCGATATAAGCACGCGAAGTGGTGTTGTTGTTGGGGAATCAGATGTATTAAGGCTGATGGGAGTGAATATAACCAGATGATGAACCGGTTAATCAGATGTTTATTGCATGAGTTTGTCAGTACCAGGAGAGGAAGCAAGCGTAAGATAAATAGACATCAGCCCACCAGGCGCCGCTGTCAGCTTCAAGTTAACAAATAGTGCATGGTGAATAAAGGCCTCTTCTAGAATGCTGGTAGCGGAGGGTTGGGAATCTCTGTATACACAAAATTTCTCATTATTTATGTTCAATCCTGGGGGTGGTAAGTAGGTGCGTGTTTTTGCTTGGTTGACTAAGTTGGCTTCGGTGCGGCACCACCACAATTATGACGAGGGCAGCTACAGCCTCGCACGTCGACGTAAGCCATGGGCATCATAGAGGCTCCATGCTATTCCATTTGTGTTTCTTTTACGAATTTCTTTTTTTAACAGACGATGAAAAGCATTTTCTTGTTCTTATTTTTCGTCGCTTTAGCTATAGCTTTGTTAGTTAAATGACATCCCGGACTATTCCAGCCCCACAGCTACAAACGGAAGACAGCAGTGCTCTTTTATTGATTTCCTGAATTACCATGCTCAAACAGCCTCGCACGTCGACGTAAGCCATGGGCATCATAGAGGCTCCATGCTATTCCATTTGTGTTTCTTTTACGAATTTCTTTTTTTAACAGACGATGAAAAGCATTTTCTTGTTCTTATTTTTCGTCGCTTTAGCTATAGCCTTGATAGTTAAATGACATCCCGGACTATTCCAGCCCCACAGCTACAAACAGAAAACAGCAGTGCTCTTTTATTGATTTCCTGAATTAAAGGCCATGCTCAAAACCACCGGCGATGGGCGGCAGCTACCATGGGACAATGGAGACAGAATGGAGATTGCCAGGTCATATGAACCATGGCTAGACGATGACGGAGCGTGGGCCAACGGTCCACACAGTGGCGTACCGCAATACTGTGTGCGTGTGTTGAATGGGTTGCGAGGCGTGTAATCCGTCCTTGGGTATAGGGAATTCCGATTTTTGCTTGTTTTACACCGGTTAGGGTTAGGCAGGGTGAGGCACCACTCATTAAACATAGCAGGTAGAGTGGTGCAGGGGGTAACGTGGTGTAAGCTGCTTTAAGCAAAACAAAGATGTAACAAGGCATAGTAAGGGGATGGATAATTTTTTATTATTGTTTTCATTATTTTTTCATTCACTACACCTTTGACAAACTCAGAGGTGGTCTGGACACCGTTCATGAAGAAGATGGGGGATAGTTGTGTATTTAGTAGGGCGGTTGCGGTCTCACACGTAAGGAAGTTGTCTACAGGCTGAAAAACATGTTGGTATGTGATATTTCGAAATCAATCAGGAAGACCGTTCCAGATGTGAGTGTGGTAAACCACACTTGAGAGCACAGTAAAAGACTGCTGGATCTACGAAATTTATAGTGCGTATATGGCTACGTTTGGTCCAGCCTCTGCTATAAAAGCAATCGGTACAACAGATGGTGTAAGAGGGTTATATTTAGCTTTGACTCTCTGATCCATGGTGGTTCAGTGCCCACGATTATACAGCGGGAACGTAGCAGAGGAGGCTGTTTCGTGAAAATAACTTTTTGGTGAATGAACGTTAGACGTTCTCGAGTGCTAGCCTACATGTATGAGTATAAAGTCAAGTGACAGCAGGACAGAATTCTACAGTTGGTTGCACTCAGCTTAAGATTGCGACTTTATGTCTCGAAGATGAAAGTAGTGTATTGGTGGAAAGCAGAGTATAAGTGCTCGGGCAACCTGAAACGTGACTTGATGAGAAAAACTAAAGATGCAAGAGTATCGGAGACCAAGGTATTCGACCTCAGTCGAATGAATAACAGGGTTCCTATCAAGTACGAACGTATCAGGTTGGACGGAGCCGTGACAGGAATTTATGAGGGACTTGGAAGGAGAGGCACTTCGACTGTAAGCACTTGACCAGCGAGTCAGTCTAAATCTTGTTGGACCCAGCAAAAGACAAGAGTTTTATCAGGGGGAGGAAATGATAAGCAATTTTTATATCGTCCGCAAAAAAGAAAGTGTTTACAACGGGATACGGCGTCGAAGACGTCACTGATATACAGTAAGAAGAGGATGGGGCTAAGCATGTTCCCTTGAATGACCCCGTTGGTTATCTGTAGTGGAACGACTCTTTGTCACCAACTTGTATTATCTGTGACCTATCAGATAGATAGGAGGTGGAACACTCATTTAAGGATCCTATAGTGCCAGCAAATTTGAGTTTCTCCGACTGGAATGCATGCAGGACCTGGTCAAATGCTCTCTGGATATCCAAATGAGCTGTAGCAAGTGTCAGACATCATAGGCTAGAGTTACGGTCTCAAAGAAATGAAGCTAACAGCCATTAACGGATTTCTGATGTAGGAATCCGTAACGTCGGTCATTTATGGCATTTTCAGTTAGATGGAACCCGATTAACGGGCCTTTGATCAGTAGTTCAATGGTTCGCAGTAAGAGGGTGTATGATGGATTTTTCTACAGCTGGAGGTAGTTTGCCTGGATCCGGATTTGAAATGAAGGTAAACAGCAGGTTGTTTGTACTGGGATGGGACGATTTCAGATTTGATTGAGTGGTCAAAAAGATTTAAGCTAAGATTTTGACATCTTGGCTGCCGTGACTCAGGGCACGTGATGGTATGCCGTCACTCGTCGGCACGGTGGAATCCACGGGGTTTAGAAAATAGTTGCCACATCAGTTAGGATGATTGTCAGGTTGCTAGGAGACGGGTGGTTACTCCGCTGTGGAGATGTGGAATGTGCGGCTGAGATTGTGAGATTGGGCTTGGCAGTAAGAGGTAAGTAGCAGCTGGTAAACTAAGCGTTCAGGTGTTGGGCTATATTGACACGATTAGTGATGAATATACCGTCGGTGGAACTCAGACAGGTGACTGGGTGATTGGGGTACAGTGCCCACGAGATAGGCGCTTGAGTAATTCATAGCGAGAAAATTACCTGAAAGTGGTAATCTCTTCACTGTATTACAGGGATGCCCATAAGTACTCTCGGTGAGTTGAGGACTTACTGATGAGGAGTATTAATGAGAAATCTTGAGATTTCGTATATTCCCCGTCAACTCGAAGTATTTTATTTTCCAAGGTTTTCAATAACTTATCACGCCTAGAGATACCAGGGTGAAAAACTCTTCATGAGAAAAGAAAGGTAGAGAGAAGTCAATAGTTTTTGGTATGAAATATCACAAATGCCTCGTGTGTTTGTTGAGAGAAAAAAGTATTTCCATTTTCGGGAGGCTCACAAGGATGAAAAAGGCAGCAAAATATCTGGAGTCAGGAGGTGAAAGAAGGAGGGACTCGGGAGAACAAGTTTGCTATACCTGTCCCACACGAAACGACGCAGTGAGCCCTACCTAGGAAGCATGTACCAACTGCAGTGGTAGCCAGATGACTCTCATTTGAAAATATTAAGTCCAAGGTAGGTTGGTCACAAGTGGGGCTGCGTACACTCTGGAACCAACCCTCTACACTATGTTGGGCAAGCGGCGAGGCGTAACGAGTAGGGCCCAAAACGGGAGACCAGGAAATATCCGGTAGGTTGAAGTCACTCAGTATGAATTTAGACTAATAAGGAAGGGCATGTGCAGTGGGGATAATATGGAACAAGTCAGTTATAGAAGCGGGGAAGGAGCCGGCAGCAAATGGATACAACCTACTGGTACAGGTCATTTGGTCTGCCCCGTGGGAATCCAGATGGCCTCTGGAATCCCTTCTAGGCTGAGGTTCCGGTTGGGAATAGATGACACAGGCCTGCACCCCTTGAGTTCCCTCTGTCAGAGTGGTGGATATTGTAACCAGGGATTGAAACAGCCGTATCTGGAGTTTCAACTGAAAGCTATGTTTCAGTCACGCAAATCAGACTTAGTTGTGCAATGGCGATAATAGCACGGAGAGTATGGACTTCTGGCAGCAGTAATCGAGCGGTAAACAGCATAACTGATGGGTCTATTGGTGAGCGCACCATACCAATTAGGAATTTAGTAACTTTGTTTACGGCGGAGTTCGATTCCAGGGGAAGGGTGGAGGAGGTGAGGGTACATTAAGTAGAGTGGACTGGGCGTGTTTTTGAAGTAGATCGAAGTGCATTCACGAGATGGGCTGGAGAGGTGGAAAGTGAATGAAGTAGGCTTGGATCCATAGTAGAGGGTACGATATAAGGTTAATTATGGACTGGGGAATATTTCTCAGGGGCTGGTGTGCGGTTGGAAGCATTTAATGGTTGGGGAGGGTTTTGGGACGTGGAGTCATTCAAATTGGCAGTAGGTGTGTATCGTGATAGGGTGCAGAAAGAGGCGGCGATTGTGGAAGGATGGGTGTCTTCCGAAAATTGTCTACAGTTGGGACGGAAGTTTGCGAGCAGGATGGTTGAGGCATATAAGGGTTTCGGCGGGCCGCCGGTATTTGCGGATGTGAGGTTTTACCAAGCTCATGGTACGTGTAGTTTGATGTACTTGTCATGTAATTATGTGGAGGCTGGAGCATTCCGGTTTTTTGTGAGTAGTTGAGGGTGTGTGTAGTTGAGGGTGTCTTGCGCATCGCGGCCCTGACAATAAATATTTGAGTCTGAGGGCGTATTTTGTCGGAGGTGTGACGCGGAAAGGATGTAGGTCAAAGGGTTTGTGACGGGAATGGGGACTGTCAAAATCTGGTGTAGTCATTGCTCTGGCTGGAATACGTGTCACGACAGTCATGTCAGTACCAGGAGAGATTTCCCTGGGATGATGGAGGCACTTGCAGTTTTCACGGATGTGAAGCAGAAGTTCCATCTGCAGGAGCAATGGATGGCTCAGGGTCTTGTAAGGCCATGAAGCATGAAGCTTTTGGATAGTCTGGCGTAGGTCTAATGCTTGGAGGACACTGAGAGCTTAATTGTACCTTGGAACCGTCAACGCAAGTACTGGCGGTTGATGGGGCAACATGCTCAGGTAACGTCTTGGTTAGCTGCATTCGTATTCGAGTAATAATAATAATAACAAGTTTTATTCCCAACTTGTGGGTGGCATACCGTCTGGCATGATCATAGTTTTGCAGTCAGAATGGAGCATGACTGAAGGGTTTGTGGGGGTGCGGATTGCACAAAAAAAGGACAATGACATAAACAGTGGGGAATACCCGATGATATGGTAATAATAAGTTATTTCCCAACTGGTTGGGAACAATTGGCATGAGGTCCGAAAGTAAGCAGACTCACTGGTTGCACTCTTGCAGGGAAGTCAGGTGCAGGGGAATAGGTTGGATGGGGGCAAGTTGCTAATACATAGGGTGACCCGAACTCCGTATACGGATATGAACTTGTGCAATAGGCAAGACGAAATAGCATCAGAAAAGCCAGGCTAGCCGAATGTGAGCAAATGGGTACGGAAGAGCTCATCCCAGAGATGGGGCCAGATTAGAACTGCTCGAAGTTGTGGCTACATGCATGAGAGGGCGAGGGGTTCCGGTCGAGATTCTGGAGATAATAGTTGCGGGAGTGCCATCTCACTGGTTATGACAGTGCCATGCCATCATCGCACTGACATGCCTCGGTTTATGGATAGCCCGTAACTGTCGTCAAGGGTCGGAGAAGGGATACGCATTCCCGTGGCTGCAGGTTCTGGTTGAGACGGAGATTGGCACAGGGAATCGTGCATATGTAGGCTCACGGATAATTTCCCTTTTTGGGGGGACGTGTGAGTGTAGACCGGGCACCAGCCAGTTTGAATGAATAGCAGTTCTAAGGGGCGTTTGGGCAACTGCAGTCGAGGATTGGAGCTTGGGAATAGGAGCAACGAGAAAGAAATTGAGTGAAAGCAGTAGCGTGTGACGATTCCCTTGGGGCACAAAATACAACGGTATCGGTGGAAAAAACCTAAAAACGGATGACAGCAAGTTAGATGGACCCAAGAAAGGTGAATACGTTTGCTGATCTAGAAGCCAAGTACTAGTTGGGCCAGAGTAGGTGCCTAGTTTTAGGAAGGTGAAAGCTTTGTCGTCGAGGTAGCCAGCTGGAGGGCTAACAATTGGACTAGTTGAGAACGGACGGTATTTTTTCCCACCAAGGCTTCATGACATCGCGTCCTTGTTGTGCAGAAACTGCGGTTAATGTGAGCAGTGACAGTGGAAAATTAAAAAGCGCACAAGCAACAACTCCAGGTAATTGATAAGAATCGTAGCTTAACTGAGGTCTACTACATCAACCTAACAGGACAGTAAGATTAGGGATCACCAGTCCCCGAATCAATGCTGTCAACTCCAGAAAACGAGTGGTGCATGGCAAAAAACAACCATTAAGTGCTAGCTGTGACTACTTGTAATCAGGAAATCATAAGTTATTGGCATTTTGTGCATATGGTCACTCTAGATGAAAAGAGGGAAGAACATGTGTGCTATGTTTGGATGATGAAGTGGACTAGGGGTGGTGTGACCCCACCAAGACGAAAGTGGCAGCACCTTGCGCGTCGACGTTAGCCGCGAGCCTCACAGGTACTCTTAAGCTACCCCATGCATGAATGTTTTTTAATATTCTTTTTTTATTATTTTTTTAGAACAAACGGGAGTACAGCTGTCGTCCGCTTGTATTTCTTAATGTTGTGGGACAAGTGATGACCGGAACAAGGCCAATCCAGCTACAGACAAACATCAACGCTGCTCCTTTTTGGTTTTCCTGAATTAAAGGCCAGGCTCAGATCCACTGGCGATTGGCGATACACCCATGCTACTGGAGGGGTGGCGAGTATACAAACACAGCATGGTGCAACGTAACGGGGCGACCCTCACTGTAGGGCCTACCCGTCCACCACACGAGGTTTTCATCCCTCGTGCATGCTACCAGATCTGCAAGGTGGAAAACCATCCAAGCACTCATAAGTGAGGTTTGTGCAGTAATAAATAACTCCAGCTACCAGATATTTCATCTGGTCGTGATTGTCGTTGCACTCCGATCCTCGTCGTACACAACACTCGTTACAAATCTATTGACGCCCTCCGATACCAGTAACGCTTCTGAGACATAGGCGGTCAAAATTCTGAGGACTCTCTACCATATCTGTCCGCAAAAGCCACAATATATTCCTTACTGTGGCATGGTACACGTGACAGCCAAGGCCAACTGAGATGCCCTTTCGACGCCACAAGTGACGCGAATTAGGAAACATGACTCGGACCTTTGAGAATCGTGCAATGACTTCATCAGACACTCCCACACAACAGACGTCAGATCTAATAGAATTACTGAAGTATGTAAAATTCCCCACAACCTCCAGTGGTCCTCTATGAGTTGCAGTGCACACGTTCAAAGACTGCACGTTCTGAAGCACTCTGAAGGTGCAAGGCGCATGCCGGAAAATGTTATCATGGTGACCAATTTATTCAACAGAGCTTGTACTTCGTCTTCAGAAATCAGGAAGACGTCGTCTGCGTACCCCAGATCGGCTAAATTCTTAACAGTAAGGATTTGAATACCGGAATTTCGAAGATCTTCCAATAATTGCCATTTCATTGATGATGTAGCTGAACTGAAATGAAGAGTGGACAGCCTTACTGACTTTTGTAGGAAAGCCTTTAGAGAGATCGTTACACACATTCGAACATCCGGAAGTATGTAAATATACAAAGAGGATTATGTTCACAGGCTACTGACACATCTCCTGTTGAGCAAGTATGCTTGGAAGCACTGACGGGCCGACAGAACCGAACACATCCTTGAATTCAGAGAACACCAAGATTGGGAATAGTTTGTGTGGCAATACTCCTTCACTCCCTGAAGGAGTGGAATCTGACCGATTCACCCTCTTACCCTGCTCGAAACTCACGGGTTGGGCGTTCGCACACCGCCTCAAGACGAAAAGGAACCAGTGACACCAGAAGCCTTGTTACAACGGGAGCCAACCAGACCCCTTCATGGCTTCTACATTCACTGCGAGCATCTTTTCTGAGTATTATTGTCAGCTGGGAATTATTGTCAGCTCAATTCAAACGTCTGGAATAGTCCCTTTGACCCAGGTGGAAGGAACTAACTGCTGAGTGAGGAATTTACTGTCGCCTGTGGAAAGAGCAGGTGGTTGTCGGGACCAACAAGAAGTGGAGAATGTGTCGGGATACAGATTTGAATACTTCTGAGATCGAAGACGATAGACTGAAGGCGATAACTTTGATGCAACAGCGCCATTGGTTGCGTGACATGGCCACACTTGCCAGGGTCACTAACCATCAGTTTGTCTCATCCCTGTGGCACTTATCCAGGGAGGTATCACCATTATCATCGACAACATAGCATCAACGTTTAACACTGATGCCGTACAGTCATAATTTGGTTGAAGGGCTGATGAAAAGAATAAGGCTGGATGGAGAAGGGATTAAGTGTTAGCCTACCAAGGTTAATCCGATGTCTCCGGGCATTTATTAAGGTAATCCGGATAGGAAATGATAGAAGGAACGCCACTAAAATCAACCAACAGTCATATCGTGCAGTGTCTACAACCCTACAACCCCGCGCCCACAGCACCCAGACTTTCCGTAATACCTTTCACGCCCATCTGCCAAGTTAAAGGTTGACCAACTCTCTGCTTGCACCACTCCGAGCTGGACATAGGTAGAAAAATAAAGGTAATCGTTCAGCTGTAGCACCCTTCCGGTGCCTAGCTGCCATGCCACCCGAAGGAAGCACGAGGGCTGGGATACTGCCAGGTTGCCCAAGCCTAGACAGGGGAAGTCGAGTGGCGGAGGTCGGATTCGAACCGCGGACCTTCAGGTTAGTAATCCGCGCTCTAACCACTTCGGCCATCTCGCCCCCTTCGGCCATCTCGCCCCATCGGCCATCTCGTAGCAGTGAGCCACCAATCCCCGTAGCTCGTAATTGCTTGAGGAGTGCATCGTGGGGAACTTGGTCGAATGCCTTGCGTATATCAAGGTAAATAAGGATAATACACAGTCCGGTATCGTAGGCGGACAAAATATGATTGAAGAAATCAACCTGGCATGTGTCAGCTGACCGCTGTGCCATAAACTCCTACTGCCGATTGCTAAGGATTTGATGGTGAGCAAATCAACCTGGCATGTGTCAGCTGACCGCTGTGCCATAAACTCCTACTGCCGATTGCTAAGGATTTTGATGGTGAGCAAGTAGTCCATGACAGGGACTTTGATGAGGCGCTCTAGGGTACGAAGGAGTAAGCGGGTATGGTAGATGCCACGATAGCTGGCTAGACTTATAATGTGGGACAATCGTAGAGCGCTTCCACTAACTAAGGACTGTGCCAGTGATTGGGATGTGGGTTGGGACGTCCGGGCCACCAGCTTTTAAGATAAGCGAAGGGGTGCCGTAAGTGTCTGGGAAACTGGAGTCTCTAAGGCGGGCGAGAGACGAAGTTACGTCAGACAAAATAACAGAGAGTGTGCAGAGGTTGGGGCTCGTCTCGTTAGCAGATGTGGTTACTTCATAGCCAGATGAGGAGCAATAAGTAGATAGAGTCGATGGAGAGGGAACCTAGCAGCTAGCTAAGTAGGAGTTTAGGGATTCCACAGTGTCAGCAGGGTCAAAGAGAGGTTTCCCGTCAGCGGCCACAATATCTGAAATTGCAGATGAATTTTAGAAGCAACGCCGGTGAAAGGGGCTCCCCAACATCTTGAGCCGTAGAAAATGGGCTAGGGCGGTTTATTCCACGCGCTCTTCAAGGGCGAGTTTGGCCGTGGTAATATCAGTCAAAGTTTGTTGATCACAATAAAGAGGGAGAGATCATTGGATTCAAGAAAGAGCCCACGATACTTCCTAGGTTTATGGCGTATAGGGGGTAATCGTGTGGCCGGATGGCAACCAGAAGCGTAGAAAGCTCTTGTGGGAGCAACTAGGTATAACGGTGATAGCAGGTTGGACAGTAAGTTGCCTTAAAAGATGTCAGCCACCGGAGAGAAAGAACTCGCCCTAGGTCCTATGGCGCGATGAGATTGCAAAGGCTTCAAGAGGGCCCGGGGAACGGATGAAAGAGGTTAAATGAGGAAGAGTAGCTGAAGGTGGAGTACTCGTCCAGCTGCAAGTTACAATACAATAGTCACTGTCAGGAAACTTTGGGCCAACTGCAGTGGTGGGACACAGATAGCCGTTGACAAGGGCAATGTCCAGGGTGTGCGCACCGCGGGTTGGTTGCCTTACAAGTTGAGACCAGCCTTCGACATTAAGTTGGGCAAGCAGAGACGAAAGGCGCAAAGGGGAGTTTTGTTGAAACCAGCCAATCTCAGGAAGTTTGAGATATCCAACAATTAGTTTGTTTGGGGCAGCTTTGATTTCCATGTTTTGGAGGAAAGAGCCTGGGATGTTGGCAGACGCGATGCACCCTTTCATTCCGGAGTAACATTATTATTGGGCAACACATGGACGGTTTCAGCTTTTGGAGCCGCCGAATTGTGAACATGTTTTCCAGCGTGCCACATGCAGTCAGGATGGCGGTTTTAGTGTGCTCAAGATGAATTTGATCCGGTGCGTTGAGTATCAGGACCTGATGCCGGCATTCGACGCGTTGACAAATCACTGACACAATCGTTTCAATAAAAATGGACGCTTTTCCTAGCTTGGTAGGATTGCATGATACGTCAGGATTAAGGAGCCATGCAGTCGGCTGTATTGTTCGGAGGGAGGACGTTTCATTTCCCATCTCGTGTGGACGTGTTGTGAGAGTTTCCTGGTCTTTCGGGACCTGATATTTTACTCATGGCTGTAAGAGAAAAGTGTTGCCGGGTTAAGTAGGAATAGATATGTCAACTAAAACTACTAAACAATCTGAGGTTGCCAAGTACCGTCTTTGCCGGCCTCGAAATTCGAAGGGGCTGGGAGCTGGGTCTTCTGGCTGTGAGCCGCCTTTTTGGAGATACTGTGAAGATGGACGACGGGTAATCGGGGTCTTGGAATTGCTTCGAAAAGAAAGACGGGAGCGGTGTCATAACGAGATGTTGGGGAATGATTGATTTTGGGGAAAACTGTTGGGAGAGCTCCAGGGAAGCAAGAAAACTTCAGATCGTATTGTGAGAGTCACAGTCAATCTTGGCCACCTGTGTGAGCTTGTAGTTTATATAGGGTAGTGAAGGCGTGGGACGGTGGCGGCGGGTTGACAAAGACAACTATGTAGATGAGGACTAAATGTGCTGGAAACTAACACCGTTTATGTCCACTGAAGAAGGGAGAAATGTTGGCTTTTGTGATCGCAGTTAATTGGGAGACCATCGTAAAAATGGTTTTCTAGCATAAAAATGGTTAAAGATCTGTGGATAGACTAGAATCCAGAAACAGCTTTTACAAAACCTGACCCTGAAGATTCAGTTTCACAAGCATGTCCTGTCATGTGTATATCCAAACTGGCAAAGACTGCCGAATTAGTCGGATAAAAACCACTGCAATTCACACGACGGCGCTCCATACTTCAGCAGACCTTGCAATTGCCCAAATTCTCCAGTATGCCGTCGCTTTACAGAAAATTGGCTGTATAAAACTTCACCACCTAGTGATCGTGTTCAACATAATAAAAGATCAAAGAAAGATGGTTCCCACTTCTCCCGAGACAAAACTTCACCCGAGACCGGTACCGATTTTGTTATTAACAGATGCGCTCAACCTGCAAGCTTCTCCGCATTCCTAAATTTCCGTTGGGTTCGCCGGCGACCCACTGAATTTGTAGTACGTCCACTCTCAGTTGGTTCTGTTTTTTTCCGCAGCACGCACAAATACTAGGTGATTATTCCCCATGTATCCTTTTAACGTCTTTCTAGTCCAAAGTCGCGTCGGGAGCCATTAAACTGCAACTATGAAGTGGTACACGCACCGAAAATTGTAAGGGAATCTAATTAAAACAGATTCAAGCGAACGTAAGGGCTAGAACGTTTTTTGTTAGCGCACACATTGCAAAACGCAAAATAAGCGGATCGCTGCAACCATAAATGATTACTTAACGTACTAAAATAAATCTATGGATCAAAAGCCAATTATCTCGAAGTGATGGAAAATGGGCAATGTTGTGAAAGTCCAAAAAAGATGAGAAAATTTCTGGCCTTTGGAAATATTACTTTAGGATACCACTGAAACACCTAGATTATTCTTAGGGCTGTGTCGTCCTTCTGTCACAAAACCCTTAAAAGAACAACTTGGCTAAATTTCTCTCAGCCAAAAGACCGCTGAATTTCATAGATCAAATGTAAAATTGGATGAAATGCCTGTTAACTTATACAAGCTAGGGGTTTCTCCAATTCAGAACCAACCTCATCTGGCCAACAAAATTTTATAGCTAAAGGACATCTTACCAGGAGTACATCTACCACGTATTCAGCCTCCCATGTAAGCAAGAACGCGACTTGAACCTTGCTCAATTTACTATCCAATGACGTTCTAGTATCAGGAGTTTCTTGAGAACAGCTTAGCTTTTCAAGGGGTCGAAGTGAGTTTGACGCAAATTTTGCCGTAGGATGCGAGAACTGTGAATGAAATTGACTGTTCTATGGACCGTTTCTGGACTTGGCCAGAGTCTCTGACCTGGTGAGCAGGGAGATCGTCTCACAAAAGCTTGAATTGCTAGACAAATTCCCAAGGGCTTTTGTACTAAAAAAGAAGTCTGAATGCTGGCGAGCGCAACAATTCTGAACAAATCCCCAAACGATATGAGAGTAAACCAAAGCTGTGTGCTTGCTCAGCTTTTTTGAACTTCAAAACGTCGTCTACACAGTGGCGTTTGTCATAATATTTTTATGGTTGGGAGTTTATCAATTTAGTTTGAATCCTTTCCTGTTGAGAACACATTTGCGCTCACCCTTGGTCCACGTACTGCGGTCTGGAGGCCACCGCGTCTCTCTGTCCCCCAAAAACGGGATCAGGATATTTGACATCGGCAATCAAACTATTGGGAGATGGCTTTGGATTGATTACGCACATTTATAAAATAATTATCTTTGGTGAACATGCATCGCGGATTCAGTATAATACGCCATGCGTTTTGCTAACCAGCAGTGATTTAGCGTGCTGCGCAAGTTTCTACCATCCTATCAGCAAGCAAATTATAGACCTCAAACTCAACAGTGCAACCCTTGCACAAATTCCGGAAGCCAATAGTAACCTTGCTCATCTAACCGAACAAGTCGGGAGTAGCCCTTAGTTGGCATGTGCCGTCTCTACCTTTGAATGGCGGTGAGAAATCTGGAGTAAAGAAATCCTGAAAGCTGAAGTCTTGAGAGAGAAAACGCCGTTGGATTTGAATTCAGTTTGATACAAAATCAAATCTGCTCTTCAGTTCCTCGCCAATAAATTTGCAAAAATTGCATTTCAGGACAACTTATTCAAGGCCTTTTGGGAAATGGGGTTTGGAATCTAGGAGGCCGGAAAGTGTGCTAGTGAGACGGCCCTGTGGTTGCTCAAAAACTGGTACCCTCCGCTCTATGTTTGAGGAAGCCTTACCACCAAACGAAACAGCATGGTGAGTAACCATCCAACGAGGCCTGAGAACATTATAGAAAACGCCTTGTACTGTCGAAAATCAAATAAGTCACCCTAAAGTAGCTCACTGTTTTCGGTGCAGCTTCACACGTGCGGATTACGCAATACGTGTACACGTATACGTTAGCTGGATCGCCTTTTGAGCTTCGAGCCTGCTGTCCCAAGGGCGCTTATGTGCTGCAATGATCTGCAGTCTACACCGGCTGGGAGTTATTCCTTTAAGATTTGGCAATGCGGAAAAGTCAGTGGGGAGTAGTCCGACGAAGAATGCTTAGCCCCAGGAGTGCAAGTTTGCTGCTCGTCGGTATTCGCCAAAGCGGACTTAACCAAGCAGAATATCGTTATCAGAAATCACGAGCCAAACAGCCTTGACATTTGAAATCTGACTGTCCCCTGGTTTGGCTGTAGCCGTGGTGACCAGAAAGTCATCAGGATTTGTTGTGCCGCCACATGTTATTTTTTCACAAGTAACAATCGGATATTTCATAGGAGTTGAGACATGAGAATCCGTGTCTAGCCTAGAAGACCGGAGCTTGTATAGCTCGTTTGACGATAAACGTTAGTAAGTCGAATCTTGTTGAACCTCAATGAGGAGTCCGTATTATCAGTCACTTCCATACCTTGATAAGTTGCATCAGGAACAGTACACTTTATGATTACTACTACCGATTACGCCCCACTTTTTTGAGATAAGAGTGAGGTGCGGGCCTGTGTCGATTGTGAGAGCAACCGACCTTCTATTGATACACCCTGACGAACATTCGTTGACCGGGTGATTTCATTCTGATTGTGGCTATCACGTCCCCTGCGTGCGTTTTTAGGCTTGTTTACCTGGGATCCTGAAGTCATCTCCATCATGTTTTTCTTCACGGTCTCCCCAACTTGTACGTGTACTTGTGATTACCGGCTGGGAGATTGGCGCGAAAAAGTTCATTCTTCACGAAAAAAACCGACACCGTATGGTTTCCTATGGGTTATTTTATAATTTGCTAGTCTTTCGGGGGCTAATTTGCGTGCCACGTTGGGCTGGAAAGGCTGAAAATATCCGAACATCGCCGCGTCAACCTTAAGTGTGGTAAGGTACTGGTACTCGGCAATAAACTGTTGAAGTGTTGAATCCGGCTCTGTTCTGTGTGATTCGGCAGTCCGGCCCGAACGACCAATTTTTTGGGGACTAAGGACCACGCATGAAGGTAAGACAACTGGGTCGATCCTGGTCATGGTGCTGAGGTAATGTTCTAAAAGCTTCAACATTTCTGTCGATAAACTCAAAGCACTGGTAATGAATATTAAAAAGTTCATCACTCTCTGAATAGATGAACCAGATTCCGATGGTACAGGAGAAGCATTGGTCGCCAGGGAGTTTAAGGAGAATTAAGTCTGCAAGTCCACCGTGTTTGATAGTCCCCAGTTTTAGAAGAAACGCCCGAGCATTCCATGTGTAGTCACACTGAGCATAGTCGGTTTGAAGCACTTCATCACATATCCTAAACCACCTTCAGAAGACTCCTGAATATCCGCTGTCCAAATTTAATACACTAGTGGAGCTGGCAAAAAGGCTTCGGGGGAAATGGAAACTTAAATGTATGCGTGTTCACCAGCACACCACTAAACAGAGTCTCACCAAGCCTCGTTCGTGTCGTTTAGTATTATTTCCTTCACTGCTTTGAAATTTTCGGAGCTGCTCTCTCAAAAATGATGCAGCGATTCTGGCCCTCACCAGTTGTCATGCGAAAGGTGTTGCAAGTACTTGGTTTGTTGCACTTGGTTTGCTGCGTCCGCCAACAATGGCGGAGCGAAAAGCTCTGCAACCGTTAAGTGAAGAAGAGCGCACCCTGCTAGGAAACTGCGGGAATCTTGCAGGGAGCAAAAGGGTGATAAGGGCGGAAGAAATTAATCCCTAGCGTTGAGTCTGTGTTTCAAAAACTTCCGTCAATGGATGCACAGAAGCTACGGTCCCAGCTGAGCGAAGAGCTTTAAACACCCTGAAACATAGTGATCACAAAGGCGGGTAAGGGTAAGGCCACTGTTGTTATGAAAAGAGATTATTTACAGAAGTTTAAGCAACACCTAGCTAAGGGGCCTTATCGGGAGATCGACAATGAGAATTTTACATGAATGAATAGGAGCAAAGCCCAAGTTGGGAGATATCTGCAAGTCGTGATAAACCACTTATAGCGGGCCAACTGATATCGATTTTACCCCAAAGGTGCACAACCACGACTGTATGGCCTTCCAAAAATCCATAAACCAGATGTCCCAGTGAGAGCGATACTAGACGGAACAGGTTACCCACCGCATGATCTGGCCAGATTCTTGGCGGGTATTTCAAATCCCCTCACTGAAAAATCTACTTACGTTAGGAATTCATATGACTTCGCCAACAAAGTAGCAGGTGTCACTGTTGAACCGGATGACATCCTTGTAAGTTTTGATGTGAATTAGCTGTATACAAATGTGCCAAAATAAGATTCTTTAGAAATGGCCAAGCGACTGCTGTTAGCGGAAACCACCCTTTCGATGTCCTCACTTCGGGTAGTTGGCGCGCTATTTCTAGTACTCGTTTAAAAGAACTATTAGACAATTTTTGATGAAAATCGCCGCGCTCTGAAGTTTACTACCCGATGCCGTGAACTTCATAGCAGCATTGAGCCCTTTTTGCGCTTGTGCCTTTCAGATGAATGGCAGCCGCTGAACAACGGGAACAAAACCGACCCGGGAAACTTGGGCGAAATCCTCGATCCCTTGCACAAACCTGTGAGTCCCTGATTGGCTCAATCTTTGACCAATCAGTGGATGGCCTTGCTAAGTTTACTTACACCTGTGGCACGCCCATCCAATCGGCGTGATGTTCGGCCATTTGGAGCGGTTCGACTCCGGATACTGGGTGAATCCCTCAATCCCTGCCGCACTGGACTAGAGGAACCACTTAAAGTCAATAGACTGAGTGGGCTATCGCATTCACCATGTGACTCCCGTTCCCTTATCCTCCTTACCCTGTGAAAGGATCCTTTCTCAGAGGACAAGGAGGATAGGTAATATTGTTCCGTTTTCTGATGTCTACCTACCCGACATGGTCATCCTTAGGATATCAACATCGTCAGCCACAGGGTTAATGGAGTATCACCAGGTTGTCCATTACCACCGTGGCGGTATTTGGTTACTCCCGGTAAAGCTTCTGTGGTGCTATACTAAGGGCAATACCTAGAACAATCGACCTCGATGATAAATAGGTAATTGGTGGCGGTGTCCCTCGCTATGCTGTCAGGTTTGGGCCGTGTGACGGCTTATGACAAGCATCTGCACATCCGCCTGCCGATCATATTCAACCCGAGTTTTACACATGCGCCAAGGGCTTGCACCCGGTGCCACATTCGGCTTTGCGCAAATCTATGGCTTCTTACAGTGGGTAGGTATTCAGTGGCCTGGTCTCTAATGACCGGCTAATCCAATTAGGATGCCAATAGTTCCTTTGGATAACCGAGTACTTAACACTTCAAGCCCGCAAACTCAGACAAGCATTAATCAGGATATCTTTGTTTTTCGGCCAGACCCGTAGTTCAGCGGCAAAACAATCGTGAAAGACCATAATGGAGAATATCCTACCAAACGAGTGTGAGAAAAATGAATTACGCTATGTGTAGCTTACTGCAGTATACGATGTCTGTCATTTTGAGTGATTCATATGTAAGTATTGGTGATGTGCCACCTTGCTTACTGGGCTTTGGCTGATGAGCTTTATTTCTGTTTTCCAACCACAGAAATTGCCTTCGGAGAATCACTGTCCCCTGGTGCGGCCATAGCGTGCATGTTACACTTACGTTCAGTGAAGTGGAAAATCAGGAACAGAACTGGTCAGCGCACATGAGCGGCAAAAATTCTTGTTGACTTGGAAGTTATCAGTTCAGATCAGGCAAGTTCGTGCAGTACAGGTAATTCAGTGGCTGTTCGATGAACAGCCGCATTAGTCTACTTTCGCTCCCACAAAAGGCCATCTTAAGTGGCTATGGCTTTCGATAAATCATGGTGTGCGGTACCGTCAGCCAATGGCCGTAGGGAAGTTGGGGACACAACATCTTGAGACAGCGAAACGTCTCCATCCAATGAAAACATTCCTTTTCTTTTACCTTTCCACAAAAAGGGGCGTTGGCATCGATTAAAATCGTAAAAAATCGTTCAGGTGTAGCACCTGAAGGAAGCACGAGGACTGGGATGCTGCCAGGTTACCCAAGCCTAGAAGGGGAAGTCGAGAGGCAAAGGTTGGATTTGAACCACGGACCTTCCGGTCAGTAAGTTCGCGCTCTAACCATGGCCATGTCGTCCCATTGCATGAAGAGCTTTGCCTGGAAAGGACACTCAAGTACCAGACCGAACCTGGTGGGCTTTCATCTTGGGAACGGTCTCACTGAACATACCTTCGCCCTACTACGTTTTCCAAATCAACAATACGAATAATGGTGGGCAAGTGTCACAGTCTTTATTGACTTCGAAATCGGATCTTGGCAGCGCTTGATTCTGCCGAAAGGCACCGTTAGATGTGCTGGAATCGGAGGATGTTCATATGGCGTTGAACACGTTGTTGAGGTCTTGATTCGCGGCCATGAGGGTGTGTCCATTTGCATGGCTATGATCCGCTGAGCTCCATCTTGTCTTGGGTTCGATGAGGCTGTTCGCTGTCCTCTATACTTTTCAACTTCGTGACAATGCCCAAGCTGTCAATGGACATCACAGTGTATGTTAAACCAAATGTGTCGAATATGAACCTTGAGTCACCGAATCACACCTGTCCTCGCCGTAGATCACTGTTATCTACACTAGGTATTCTGTGGAACCAGCCAATTCCCTTTTATCGGCCTTGAGATCAACGCTTCAAAAACCAGAGTCTTTTACCAATGAACACCCATCTCTGAGGGACCATTTTCAGAAGTGCACTAGAGAGTGTTTGCGAGCCCATATAACTCAGCCTGACTATTCTTCTGGATGGCCGAGCTAAGAAGAAATAATGCCCATGGGACGTCCTTTCATTGACTACTTGTACTGCAGCACGAAGGAGGAATTACTCCTTAGGAAGCCCAATGCTGGCTGCATTACATCAAGCTGTTGAGATAGAGGCTGCATACAGCTGTAGCACCCTTCCGGCGCCCAACTCAAATGGCGCCTGAAGGAAGCACGATGGCTAGGATTTTTTTATTTATAACCCCTTCCGTTTTTGGCTCTAATTTGGCGGGCTCTAACCCCGCCCAATGCCCAGAAAAATAAAACGTAAAAGCACGCAAGTGACACCAAGGGATCCATTAATAATAAGAGCGTTTTGTGGAGCTCGAGATGGTTCCGTGCTTGAATCATGAATTTACTGATCTGGTGGTCCGTGGTTTGAACTCAACCTCTACATTTCGACTGTCCCTGTTTCGGCTCGGGCAACATGGCGGTGTATCAGCTCTCATGCTGCCTTCAGGTAGCATGGCAGCTGGGTACCGGAAAGTTGTTACAGCTGAACGGTTTGTCTTTTTATGTCATTATTCTGCCAGATGGGTCGACAAACCTGTTATGTTCTCTACTAATCATTCAATCAACCTTGTCAGTTACACACGAAATTGAGAAGACAAAAAGCCTTGAGGAGCAACTGAACAGCCAATATCGAGATTCGAAGAATCAAGAATGGAATGGAACAAAACAGTCCAATGAAAGGCTGAAGTAGGGAGAGAGAAATGTTGAGCAATATGTTCGTTAGGAGTGCCTCCTAACACCTCCCCTTTGAAGTCATTGTTCGTACGAGTGGAGTTGTGGGTTCAGTTGCATTCGTATGACAGGCTTTCTGATCCGATCGGTCCATCTTCTAGGTGTACAACTTTTGGAAATTTCTGGTTCATTCATCGGCTCTGGAGATTTTGGTTTTTGAGCTAACTCAAATGTGTCGAGAAGAGTCTCCAGTGGAAGAACAGGGTC
>NW_008751910.1:376839-408157 GCF_000715545.1 Opisthorchis viverrini
AACTGCAAACGGATCGGGAATTTGTTGATGGAAGCTGTTATGTATTTCCTGCGGGATTCAAATTCAACTTGAAACGTAGCAAACAGAGATTTGGATTGTATTCGTTGATTGTACTTCCGCCTTTTGATTGAGTCTTTCATCAGACTGTTATCGTTCTTTGGGTTTAATGGTGATTTGGCATTGTGGGTACGGCAAAAGCCTTCTTTATGGCCCCAACGATGGCACGCTTGGCACTGATGTTTCTTGAATGGACAAAAACGTGCATAATTCCATTCACCACGTGACCAACATGATGTTGGAGGCTTTTTTCAGGGAGTGACAGCGGTTCGCTTCAATGTCATGACGCTGCTGGAAATAAGCGATCGCGACGTTTGCTGTACCATTGCGGTATCATGTTTGAGATTGCGCAAGCGCTGGCATTCTGTAGTGAGGTCTTTCACAGTAATGTCTTTTTCGTGCTCAATTTTGGATAGGAATCGCGTGCGAATATCTGATTCCTGATGTTAGGAGGCACTCCTCCTGCGAACATATTGCTCACATTTCTCTCTCTATATTTCAGCCGGGGTGGTCCCCTCACCTTTGAGTTTTTGGAGTGCGCGTTTGAAAGTGTCCACAAATCTTTCAACTTGGCCATTTGATTGTGGATGAAAAAGCCGCTGATTATTCCACTGGATTAAACGCCGTGTTAGACTCTCACCAATATCCATTGCCAGTACCAGAAGATTTGTTCACCAAGCTCAATGGTGGAAGATGTTTCGCAAAGCTGGATCTTGCCGATGCTTACCTTCAGATAGAAGTCTCTGATGACTCCAAAGAACTTCTGACAATTAAAACATCGCGGTTTGTTTCAATTTAACCGTTTGCCATTTGGGATAAAATCTGCACCAGCAATATTTCAACAAACAATGGATGCCATGCTAAACGGTCTATCAGGAGTTGCTGCTTATTTGGATGACATCNCATTCTTGGGTTCGTGAAGGGTTCCCGTCGCCAGTGTTATGTTCTCTACTAATCAGTCAATCAACCTTGTCAGTTACACACGAAATTGAGAAGACAAACAGCCATACTGCAGCAACTGAACAGCCAATATCGAGATTCGAAGAATCAAGAATGGAATGGAACAAAACAGTCCAATGAAAGGCTGAAGTAGGGAGAGAGAAATGTTGAGCAATATGTTCGTTAGGAGTGTCTCCTAACAAAACCTCCGTTGCTCACGCCATTATGCTCCTTAAAAATCGATGATAATGTATCTGAACACGGTCCGACGAAGTTCAGTCTACTTACGGTTTACTCCTCTGGTGCTGGAGCTTAAAACACCGTTTGACTGGATCCCTGTGAATAGCCGGCCGTATGCAATTAGACTGACTGGGTCTGAAGCCAGTCCTGAAATCTGTTCGTCGTCTCCCCATCCGCCCGAAAAAAACTACAACAGGGGCGTATTCAAGGGCGATGTTTATGGACAGCTTCCGGAACTCCGGGTGATGAACAAGTACACAGACATCACTCTTTTGACTGCCGATTTTGATATCCAGTGCGAAAGAATAGGCAAGCCTGAGAGCCATCTTAACAGAAGATTTAGCGTAGGTGCTCCCAGAACCGGCAACGGTGATGGTTTCTGGCAACTGTGTTGATCACCACCTACCTGTCACGAACCCAGACTTTCACCGTAAACGTGAACACTACGTTATCTGGCGCCCTCCAGACCGTAGTGAATCAACCGGTTGTTTAGCTATAAATGGTGATCTTGTGCTCACTATTATCCCTTATTTTGGGATACGTGTGCGGAGTCAGATCATATCCTGGTTCATGCCGGTGTTACACCCCATTTACCAGCAGCTAAGAGTACTATTCATCGCTATGATATTACCGGAAATATCCGGTCTTCAAAGAAGACCGTCAGTAGCAGCTGCCTAGGCAAATTAAGAAAGTGAAACAAACCAAAATCTGAAAAGTCATGCTTTCAGTGTTCAGTCGTATGCGTCGGAAAATGAGGCCGCAGCTGAAACCAATTTGAATCTAGCAAGCATCCATATCTCTTATCTAAGCAAGGAACCAGTTGAACGACGCTTGATCCGCAATTACAAGACTGACCGGGAGAAATGGTGGCTAAGGGAAGATCAAGAAATAGAAAAGGCAGTGGCGGCTGGAAATAGTGGAGCTCCTTTCCAACTTATCTTTAACAGAGGGTCAGGAAATTTGCCGGTCATTGAAGACGACCCAAAGTTCCGGTTTACGCTTCGCTTCGTTGGATGCAACATCTTGAAGGACAGTTCAACTGACCGGGTGTGCCTAGCTTAACATTTGACACACGAACAGCTCCACTGACGAGTGATCCGTCCGGTCCCAACGGAAGGTGAAGTCAAGAAAGTGAACTTCTGAAGCGAAGCAAACCACCCGGTCCTGACTACCTCCACCTGGCTTGTTTACGAATGAAGAAGGACTCGTTCACTGCCTGGCCAAACTCATTCAGAGCATTTGAAAGACAAGCGAAGTGCCGCAGAAATGGCAGATATCCAATGTCGTCCCTGTTTCAAAAAAGGTGTTAGATCTGGATGTGAGAATCATTGGGGCGTCAGATTAGTCGCCATTACTTCTAATTTGCTCACAAGTATCCTGCGCAGTATCACTAGCATTTGTGAGCAACAGGGTTATAAAAACCAAGTGGGGCTTCGTCCGGGTCGTGGTACATTGACCACAATGACGCCGCAAGTATGGAAGGCCAATAAATGTTATCCTCGTAAACCTAAAAGCAGCGTACAACTCAATCTTCCGTACTGCTTTGTGACGTTCTCTTCTCCAAGGGTACGCCCAACATTCTCGTCACACCTCCAGTCCTTATTCCTTAATATCTACGTCTACGGAAATTATTCTCATGAGTTAGTCAAAAGTACTGTATGTGAGAGCTGCCCTTGTCACCTTCATTCAATCCAATTAATTACCGAAGGAAAGTCCGCTGCATCTAATTCCTCTGAGGTGGAACTTTTTTTTTTACCGGAAAAAGACCTGAAAGATGAAAGGTCGAACTGTGCGGGCGACTTTGAAGTGCTTGCACCATAAATGTCAACCAACAACTTGTTGGAATAGAATGTTCAAGATGACAGCCAGGTTGGTGTTGGTATTTCGGCTTCACTGCTGTGTCCTGAAATATAGAAATAGTTTATATTTAGAGGCCTTGGTAGATGTGGTACAGGATTGAACCCAGCGGTGTTCATGTTCACGATTCTTCGTATCTAACTCCTGCCTTTGCTTTCCTCCTTTTTGCGTTCACATTCGTGTCACTCATCCGGCGCAATGATTCTTTTGGGCCAATACAGTACGCTACAGTACAATACAATACAATCGTAGTGCAACGCAACATGGTTCTCTATTTTTTGAGACGTATGCTGTAAAACCAAACGAAGTATGCTGTAGGATCCTCAAATCACAATACAATCGTAGTGCAACGCAACATGGTTCTCTATTTTTTGAGACGTATGCTGTAAAACCAAACGAAGTATGCTGTAGGAAAAACTCCTCAAATCCTTCTGGACCTGAGGGCTAGTAAACGCGGTGTATTGGAGTTTACTAAAGGAGACATTCTCAGAAGCAAGCACCTTTCAGAAACGTCCATAGGTCCGGACAAGCTGCATCTAGCTGTCTTAAATTTGATTGCGCGCATAATTTCACAACCGTTCACCCATGTGTGTGACTAGTCAATTTGGAACCGACGGATGTCAGATTAATTGTAAAGGTCTAACTCATTGATGATGATCAGATGGCCTTTTAGCCTAACCTTGCGTTCCTGGACGTGACCTTTCGGGAGAGGAAATCAGAACCATCTGACTTCGAACAATTTTCCGGTCTTTCACTGGCTCACGAGCTGGAAGTACAAAAGTACATGGATATATTATGCCATGTAGACGGAGTGATTTTGGGGCATTGGATTCTGTTCACCATAGATTTCTCATGGATAAGCTACTCCCGTGTGGGATTTAGGAATATTTGGATAAGGATACCGAGGACTTTTTAAGCCAACGGTTATCTTCACTGGTCATCAGTTAGACTTCCCCACCAAGTATGACCAGCGTAAACGATGCAGAAATGGTCTCACTTTTGACGTGGATTTTGTGAAGGGTGTCATGGTGTCGAATATAGGGCTCCCTCAAGAGCCTAAAAAAGAGAAAAACGAAAGATAAAAGATAATGAAGTCCAAAAACACGCAAAAAGAATACCGCTTACTAACCGAATATCGTTTGAGTTTCTGTCACACTCTGGCGGGACATTTCCTTCCTGGACAGAAAACGGCATTTTTGGACACACGCTGTTGGCTCCTGTATTTCTTGTTCAGTTTCTGGTTCTGGTAAGTTCCCTTGCGCTGAAGTAAATTTCAGTTACCCCCCCCAGTGTTCCTCTTCCTTGGTTTTGTGGCTGCTATGCGTTGTAGAGGTTGGACTGTATGATCCACATTTAAGTGTCCATCCCGTTTTCAGCTCTATCCTTTCCGTCTGGAGTTACCCGGAGACCTCTCGCTACGTTCGACGATGTTTCATTTGCGGAGTCTGGTGCTCTTACTGGGTGTTTTGACCACTTCCAACGCAGAACTATTCCTGCCTGTTAGTGTAGTCGGATGTGGAACGATAAAGGGTTGCCTTTTTCCTCCAATATGTACAGACTCCTACTGTGAATTCATGGCAACTTGGAAGTTGGTCACACACAATGCCGAAGATTACGTTGAATTCGAGCTTAGGGGAAAGCTGAATGATCCAGGTGGTTTTCTCAGCCTGGCATTTTCTGAAGACAAAAAAATCGTAAGTGTTCTTTTGCATCAATCAACCATTTTTCATGTATGAAAAGTGCAAGCTGTGTCTGTATTCTGAACCCATATGTAAAGATATATGGGCTGAATCCTATTCACTTCGCGCTTCAATCGCTGACAGGATTGTTGTGTATGACGAGGGTCGGAGTGCAACGACAATCAGAATGACAGTGGAAAAGACTGAGGGCCCGAAAGCTGGGCTTTATTCATCCAAACCTTTGACACTGAGGACTGAAAACGGAAGAAAGTAATTTAGCAATAAATGATGAAACGTTTGAAAAACAGAGCAAATATACAACAAGGATGAGATCTCTGTTGAAAATTACCAAATCACATCATATCACCACCAATCCGTAGTTAGCTCAGAGGAAAGAATAATTCCACGAGATGCGTGAAACTTCTCTATGAGAACTTGTTACTCCAGGAGCCAATCAATACGTGACCATATGATGTGGTTTCCATGATTGAAGGATGAGTTGTGTCCTGTCTAAGTGAGAACTAATCATACTGCCGATCAGCCAATTGTGTTCAAACAGTGAGTGGAAGTTCGCGGGCTGGAAACTCTCTGAGTTTCGTTAGGCGCGAACTGCTGATGATCCCCAACAAGGATGAAACAGCTGTACAGTGCTTCTTAGCTTTTCAGCATAGATTAGCTTCACTGATAGGATGCAGTTTCTATTGGAAGTGTAAATAGCTTTTGGTGTTTTATTTCGCTTTGCATCCGGTCGCAAGTTGAACACGTGGAATGTAGAGTTTTGTGCCTTTCTTCTGCCGGTTTGGTTCGTGTTTGTAACTTTTCTTGTTAGGTGCGAGTGACAAGTTCCGTAAACAGTTGCTCATCGCGGTCACTTAGTGCTGTGCATGTTCATGGTTTTGTTCCTAGGGAAATGGTGCGTGCACAAGACGAAGTGTGATCTGAGTTCGTACACGCACTACAAACGAAGTGACTGCTTTGAGTGCCGTATCATTGTACTCAGCGTGTCGTCACGTAAACAATCGTTATTTTCAGTTTCAGTGGCACGTAAATCTATCTATCTAAATCTGTCTATGACGAATCTATCTCCTAAAGGACATTCCTCTGGCATAGTGTCCAGAGCGCCGGCTAGATCGGTAATATCCATGCTTTTTTTATCTAATAATAGTAAGTCCATATTGCATGTATCGTACACCTGCAGGAAGTTAACGGTCGAGTGGGACTGTCAACCCTATGTTTCAATTGAAACTAAATTGCATCATAAACGAGTGATTCAGCTGGGTTCCAGGCAATTTCATCGCAAAATTAAATTTGTTTGCAAATAAGTATATTTCGCTAATTCCTTGCGATTTGGTTTCAAGTAGAACATATAAGGTTGATGGAAATTCGGGGACCACGCCTACCTGATGAGCCCAAGAAGGACGTCGTGGACTGTCGAAGAATTTTCAGCGACCTTATGAGTAGTGTATTACATCCATACATTTATCGCGATATCTCGAATAACGTAGCGACTGAAACTGAGGCGGCCTGGTGCAGGACTTTCAGTTGCTTAAGAACATCATAAACCAGAGAGTTAGTTGGTTTCTAGGTTGGGTTCCAGGTGGGTCTGTCGCAAAACCAAATTTGTTCGCAAATGAGTGTATTTCAATGATTCAAAGAATTCATGGGCAGAAAGAGTTCTGCTGTATAACCACGTCGCCCTGGTCAGTTATGATGTATTTCAGCCCGATGTTTCTTGTGAGCCGAATGCGGCTACAAACACGGTTGCCTGTTAACGCAACTAGATCTCTTCTGGAATTTGGACAACACAGTAAGAAGACGGGTATCTCCTACCGGATTGTCAGTGCCGAATTTTGAGAAAGCGGATTTTTATAGAGAATTCACAGCAGCGACGGGTCACGTGGACAGAGTTTGCTCTGTGAATGATAAGATCGTCACAAAAATTACGCTAAGTCTTGGAATTTTCTTTCGGACACACGGAGAAGGTTGTAATCAAGTGACTGATGCGGCCCCGGCACACTAGCGCACGCGAAAAAGTAGCAGGATATCAATCGCGGGGTCAACCTATTAACCTGTGCCAAAAAGATATCTGTCAGTCAATGACTGTGGCTGCTGACAACGCGACTGCTAGCTGATTTTTGACCTAGGAGCATAGTGATTCCTCAATCGCGCATGAAAACCTTTCGATTTCCGCCTATGTAACTTAATCCCAAGCTATATGTGAGCTGGGGGTTGTTCCCAATATTTTCATCTCATAACTGAAGGTAGAAGTGGTCCTTGAGTTGAGAACTGGTTTGAAACGCGGACTTCTGCTCGTGTACATCCTTTCCAGCACTAATACATAGCGTTCGGTAGTTGCAGCAGTGGTATTACTCATCTTGAAGGGAAGTTGACAAAGCCTGCATGTTCATATACCCTATTACTGATAGGAAGTATTGCCTTCCGTCTGTCGTGTCGTTCAAATGATTGTGAAGTGTGTTTGTGACAATTTCTAGCCCATCTGATGTACTGCCTAGTGCGCAGATACAAAGAAAAAGGGAAACCAAGTTCGAAAACCGAGTATACTTTCATCTTAATATACTGTTAAACTATGGCTGAGTTGTTGAGAAGGCCAACAATCATCTAAAACTAATGAGCTTTTCAACACGTGAACTGTTTGTGTCCGCACAAAAACGAGGTGACTTTTCGATGAGTTTTAGTTATTCTAATTTCTCTAAACGTATTGGCCCAGTGATTAGTTAGTACCTTGAAGGCAGTCGTCCAGATAATTCACGGGTATAACAACAAAGATTCATTAGGTTTGGCTGAACACTTGGTAAATGTGAATCTCGAGAACAAGCATAGTGGTTCCGTAGATCTCCAGCGGTTGTTATTCAAGATGACCGACTTCCTGTGTAACTTTAAGGGTTTGATCAGTGTGAGGATCATCATATCAACAGAGCTTTTCAAAAGTCTACTTCTGTATACTGGGAATGTCTGTTTCATGTTTCGTCTCTTGTACACTGGCGTAACCTAATTCTTAGCTACCTGTTCAGCAAGGCTTACATGTAGTAGGACATCACAAGGACTACTTTAGTACTTTTGACATAGCACACTACTGATAAGTTGAAAACTTTTCGATGACCTATCACCGGTGTAGCCATTCCTGGGACTCATCCGGTAGGCATCATTCCCAGTTCGCATCAACTTTGTGTTCTGCTAGAATTTGTGTTTTCAGCAACCCTGCGAATGTAAGGAGGAAAATCCTTCATCGCGAAGTCGTTTATTAGCGTACACCAACTAAACAGTTACAAACTATTGGACAGGAAAGTAAACGTCTCGTATGCACCTTGTTTTTAAAAACTGAACATTCTCACGCGTCTTTTTGAACTTTCGTGGATATTTATTGACCATCACACAGTTGTAAACGAACACTGCAAAGCAGTTTCACGGGTTCTGTAATGAACCCCACCCTCCATTAGACACGAGGCGAGTTACGAGGAAACCACATACTATTCGTATGCCTCATCAGTAGTATCCTCCTTTAAGGGTCACTTGCATGCCACCAATTTCCATTTATCTCTGTTAGGTCAACCTCAGCAGCTCTTCCGGTGTATCATGCCACCTCCGGAGCTGAGTCCCATTTACTCTTTTTGATCCCCAACCGTCTTGAATTGTGTAGACGTTCCCCCGGTGGGGAACGTCATCTTCGCTCGTTGATTTGGCACGGTTGCCTCCTTGACCCATTGAGACATGTTCAGTCATTATCACGATATATTGATTTCCGCTGGCCGTCACCGGAAAGGGGCCCATGATGTCAACGGACCATAAACTCACCGATTTCTGAGACGGGAATTGAGTTCCATGGGATAGGTTGCCCCTGTCTTATTCCATTTCATCAGTTGGCACCGCTTACAGGATACCACATAATCCTTCACCTCACTTCTCATTCCGGGCCAGTAGACCCTCTGCCAAAGTAAGTCGTACCTCTTGGTGAACCGTGTGTTTGCCACCTCGTGGCGTTCGACGATCCTTAATCCCAAGCTATATGTGAGCTGGGGGTTGTTCCCAATATTTTCATCTCATAACTGAAGGTAGAAGTGGTCCTTGAGTTGAGAACTGGTTTGAAACGCGGACTTCTGCTCGTGTACATCCTTTCCAGCACTAATACATAGCGTTCGGTAGTTGCAGCAGTGGTATTACTCATCTTGAAGGGAAGTTGACAAAGCCTGCATGTTCATATACCCTATTACTGATAGGAAGTATTGCCTTCCGTCTGTCGTGTCGTTCAAATGATTGTGAAGTGTGTTTGTGACAATTTCTAGCCCATCTGATGTACTGCCTAGTGCGCAGATACAAAGAAAAAGGGAAACCAAGTTCGAAAACCGAGTATACTTTCATCTTAATATACTGTTAAACTATGGCTGAGTTGTTGAGAAGGCCAACAATCATCTAAAACTAATGAGCTTTTCAACACGTGAACTGT
The DNA here is from genome assembly GCF_000715545.1 of Opisthorchis viverrini. Taxonomy (NCBI): domain Eukaryota; kingdom Metazoa; phylum Platyhelminthes; class Trematoda; order Opisthorchiida; family Opisthorchiidae; genus Opisthorchis; species Opisthorchis viverrini. Next base: position 386,074 of record NW_008751910.1, read on the forward strand.
TTGTGTCCGCACAAAAACGAGGTGACTTTTCGATGAGTTTTAGTTATTCTAATTTCTCTAAACGTATTGGCCCAGTGATTAGTTAGTACCTTGAAGGCAGTCGTCCAGATAATTCACGGGTATAACAACAAAGATTCATTAGGTTTGGCTGAACACTTGGTAAATGTGAATCTCGAGAACAAGCATAGTGGTTCCGTAGATCTCCAGCGGTTGTTATTCAAGATGACCGACTTCCTGTGTAACTTTAAGGGTTTGATCAGTGTGAGGATCATCATATCAACAGAGCTTTTCAAAAGTCTACTTCTGTATACTGGGAATGTCTGTTTCATGTTTCGTCTCTTGTACACTGGCGTAACCTAATTCTTAGCTACCTGTTCAGCAAGGCTTACATGTAGTAGGACATCACAAGGACTACTTTAGTACTTTTGACATAGCACACTACTGATAAGTTGAAAACTTTTCGATGACCTATCACCGGTGTAGCCATTCCTGGGACTCATTCGGTAGGCATCATTCCCAGTTCGCATCAACTTTGTGTTCTGCTAGAATTTGTGTTTTCAGCAACCCTGCGAATGTAAGGAGGAAAATCCTTCATCGCGAAGTCGTTTATTAGCGTACACCAACTAAACAGTTACAAACTATTGGACAGGAAAGTAAACGTCTCGTATGCACCTTGTTTTTAAAAACTGAACATTCTCACGCGTCTTTTTGAACTTTCGTGGATATTTATTGACCATCACACAGTTGTAAACGAACACTGCAAAGCAGTTTCACGGGTTCTGTAATGAACCCCACCCTCCATTAGACACGAGGCGAGTTACGAGGAAACCACATACTATTCGTATGCCTCATCAGTAGTATCCTCCTTTAAGGGTCACTTGCATGCCACCAATTTCCATTTATCTCTGTTAGGTCAACCTCAGCAGCTCTTCCGGTGTATCATGCCACCTCCGGAGCTGAGTCCCATTTACTCTTTTTGATCCCCAACCGTCTTGAATTGTGTAGACGTTCCCCCGGTGGGGAACGTCATCTTCGCTCGTTGATTTGGCACGGTTGCCTCCTTGACCCATTGAGACATGTTCAGTCATTATCACGATATATTGATTTCCGCTGGCCGTCACCGGAAAGGGGCCCATGATGTCAACGGACCATAAACTCACCGATTTCTGAGACGGGAATTGAGTTCCATGGGATAGGTTGCCCCTGTCTTATTCCATTTCATCAGTTGGCACCGCTTACAGGACACCACATAATCCTTCACCTCACTTCTCATTCCGGGCCAGTAGACCCTCTGCCAAAGTAAGTCGTACCTCTTGGTGAACCGTGTGTTTGCCACCTCGTGGCGTTCGACGATCAGCTTCCGCCTCAAGACGCGAGGTATCACGGGCAGCACAACATCAAGATCGGGGGCGAGGAAGGAAATTATGCCAGATCCACCCAGACTCAGCCTATTGAGGTGACTCTGGAAAGTTTCCAATTCCTTGTCTCCGTCTCCGTAATCCTTTTTACGCGAGGTATCACGGGCAGCACAACATCAAGATCGGGGGCGCTCCAGGAAATTATGCCAGATCCACCCAGACTCAGCCTATTGAGGTGACTCTGGAAAGTTTCCAATTCCTTGTCTCCGTCTCCGTTTTCAATCCTTTTTCCACGCAACAAGGCAGCTGCAGCCATCCGTAACACGGGATCCTGCCGTTGGAGTTGCATTCACCAAATTTGTTACAGTTTAAGTAGCAAATCACGCAGATAGCCTTCGAATGCTATATAAGCGTACGCAGGCAAGGAAGAAGTACCCACTCAACTGCTCACTGATGACGTCTCCTCGTATGGTGACGAAACGTTTGCAAGCCAATTGCCAAGCTCGGCGAACAGATCAACAGCCACCTGATCAACAACCAACAGTTGCATTAACTTTCCGGGATCCAGTTCGACGACGAGGCTATTGGCCCCAATCATGATCCTGGGGGCTTCATCTTCATCCTCTGTTCTTGACAGCCAATCAACCAGGTGTTTTTCCTTCCCTTACACGTGCCAGATCGTGAAGTCGTACTCTCGCAACCGGAGTGCCCAGTGCGCGAGCTTTCCGCGAGGATCTCCGGTGGTCCTGATCCACTCTGTGGTTTGTGATCGGTCTTGAAATAAAATCTTTGTTCCATCAACTATGGCCTTCCCTTATCCAGGACGCAGACGATCGCTAAACACTCCTTCTCAATGGTCGAGTACTTCTGTTCAGCGTTAGTCAGGATACGACCGGCATATTCGATGACTTATTCTTCTGCTTTAGGATGCGCCAATACCGCGGTCACTGGCATCCGGTGTAACAGTGAACGTCTTTCCCACCCTGGGCAGTTTGAAGGTCGGTCGCTGATCCAGCATCCGCGCTTTAACACATTCGAAGGCCTCATGTGCTTTCCTTGTCCATTCCATTCTCCGATTTTGCCCAAGCAAGTCGCACAGCGGAGCAGCAATCGTGTTGAAATCCTTGACGAACCGACTGTAGTATCATGCTTTTCCAAGAAAATCCCGTAGGGATCGCTTTGAATTAGAAACAGGACAGTCCTCGGTCTTCACCGGTCTTTCTGGCAGTGGACTAACCTCTCCGTGATCCACTTTATGCCCCAGAAGTGTCGCCGAACTCCGAGCGAGCTGTATCTTGGCTTCACTTATCTGGAGACCAGCCTCCCGAATACGCTTCAGTACGACCCTCAAGTGAACTGTGTGCTCTGGTTTCGAATTGTTGCACACAACGATATCGTTTCCGTACACGGCAATGTTTTGTAGTCCCTTAGTTAAACGAAGCATCAAGTGCCGGAATGTGAATGCTGCTTTCGACAAACTAAACGGCATCCTTCTAAATTGATATTGGGTGTCCCCAACCGTGAACGCCGTTTTCTTTCGGTCCTCCGGCTTGATAGATAGTTGCCAGTATCCGGAGCGTAAACCGAGAACCGCAAAATATCGGGAGTGCTAGAGGGAATCGAAAATCTCCGCAGCCGAATGGACTGCTACAACCGAATTTACGGTCATATCATTCAAACGCCTGAAATTCACGCAAAACCGGTATTTCTCGTTCGCCTTCTTTACGAAGTGTTGGCCTCCTCGATTATGCCATTTTTCAGCATCTCTTGAACTTGCTGATGAAATTTTTCCTGTAGACGGAGCGACATCGGACGAGGGCCGTAAGGTCGAAAGTATCCTGACGAAAGGGGAATTTCGTGTTCAATCCCCGGGCAGAAACCAGATGAATCTTCGTCGCCCGTGAACAGCTCAGTGTTCTTCGACCACGGACTGTACTGACGGCACATTGCAAGACGGAAGCTTTCGGACCTGCAGTTCGCTTGGTAACCTTCAAGCCTGACTGAGCCGTACTTTGTCACCAGTTTTCCCCGCTTTAGGTCAACTACGGATTCTGCGCTCTTGAGAAAATCTGTCCCTAAGATTGTCTGCTCTATGTCTGGGCTGATCAGGAACTCGTGCTGCACCGACTTGTCGCCTAGACGCGTTGAGTGCATTGACAATGCGTCAATTTTCTGTCGGTATCCACCTACTGTTCTCACGGCTAGCGCGTACGGTTTGCATTCAGCCTCGTTCCCTCCGCCTCAGCGATACACCTGCTCCTGTATCAGTTAGGCACAGCTTCCTCTTCCCATCTACGATAACGGCCTGTATCGTAGCCTGTATCATTGCACTAATCCCAACCCACCCGGCAAAAGAGGAGTAATCCGAAGTTTTATTATTTACAAGTGGTCGGGTACGATAACATTGATTATTCTAGTGGCCAGGCACACTTGTAACGTCGGTTCTTTCGAGCGTGTCTCCAAGATTCCGTCTTGATGGCTGTAAACTATTCGGCTAGTTGGTCCACTTTAGTCTGCTGGTCCTCCACCGGTGAATCCTTTCTGTTCTCCTGCGACTACAGTGTGGCCAGTGGCGCCTCGGCCAATTACGGTGCCAGACGTACAAGCTCCTCCATAGCCAAATGGCCAGTTGCTGTCGCCAACCGCAACTGGGCACCAAGTGCAGGCTGGGCACCTTCGATGAACTGGTGAGACAGCAACTGGTGGCGTGACACTCCGTCGGGTCCTGGCAAACCCCGGTACAATGACTGCTGCAGGCTGGCGAAGAACACGGTCGGGTCGCATTCAGGTATCATCTTGGCCGTCTTGAACCGCCTCATATCCTCCTGGCGGTCGGCCGGTGTGTCGAACCCCGCTGCAAAAGCCCCGTTCGCGGCGGACCACCTTCCGAGGGCCCTTTCTAGCCGCATCCCAGGACCGCCTTCACCAGGCATCTGAGGAGGATCTTCAGTGGCGCCAACTTATCCCGGTCGATCTCCACTCCAGCCACCTCCACAACCTCCTCGAACTCCTTCAGGAAGGTTCGCACATCTCCATCCTCAAAAGGCTGTGGCCACGGGAGCATCAGTATCCTGGTCACGGCAACAGATGTAAGGTAGAAGTCGTTTATTAGCAAACACCAACTAAACAGCTACAAACAGTTATTAACTGAAACTTGAGGCGACCTTTGGGCAGAACATTCCACTGAAGAACATCATGTGAAAGGCATTCTGTTGAGTCTCTCGTTTATGCGGTCGCAATTTGAAAATGAGTCAGTTTGGCTAATTATTTCGGTCTCTTGATCATCGTTCCAACTGAAACATGAGGCGGCTTTCGTACAGCGCATTCAGTTGAGTAATAAAGAAGAAATGCTGCTGAGATTCACTTGGGCGTTTTGCTTGTACTAACGTAATTTGCGAACGTTTGTTCATATGCATAATACTGTTGCCTGAACGGTGGGAAATACCATTATCTGACGCGGCTCTTTGTTGTGAGCACGGCCTAGACAACCGATAAAGTTGTTTGATGGTTGAGTCGAGGTAAAGTCCAGCGGTAATCGACGCTCAATCGTCCTAAGTGTATTTTTAACCTTCACAAGTGGCTACTTTGACTGTAGAAACCAAATCTGATTCCTAAGTTGTTTGGCGATCTGGATTTGGTGCAAGGTTTTAATGCGCTTTTGAGTCACTTATACGCTGCGCTGGAATAGTTTTCGATGATCTGACTAGAGATTTTGTCGAAATGGAACGCGATCCTGTATCCCCGATTTCGATCTCATTGGTTGTAAAGTCTGCCATCATGTCACATCCTGTCAGTCACCGCATGTGTATCGCCGATGAAAGAACACCTCCATCTGATTGTGATATCGGTTAGTATGTTCCAATTGATTAGCTACTTTAATCCGTAAGGCTTTTTTCTGGTTGGAGTATCCTACGGCACGTGCCATTATGCCGTTTACACATATTTACCATGTGGTCACATGTTACCACCCCTTAAACCCAATTTGTACTGGTGTTGGTTGAGTGAATTTTCACGGCTGGCTCTGCTCATTCTAGGTTTATTCCCAACATAACCAAGTCATTGGAATGCATTCCTACTTTGCCACTCAACTATCGTTTGTGAAGTTCAACTTCACTTGACTTAACCAAGCACCAGATTCATTGGTACAGGACTCGAGAAGCGTGTTCCGGGGACCACTATAGATTCATCATATAAAGGTTCTGTCGGGACGTATATATCATGTGCACTTCGGGGCTTTATAAACTACCCTTACAGGTCGCGGGGAAAAGTATGCTTTCCACATGGAAGCTCAAAAGCAAGGCCTGAAGGACGGTCATCTGCATGACTGCCGCTTGTAACCTGCTTTTATAAGATCTTCATTTGCAGTCGACCGTTGTCCCTCACTAACGACTTCTAAATCAGGCGGCGATTTGTACCACTGTTCATGTGCCATTTCATCCGGCCAGTTTATCACTGAATTTAATTTAGGACCTACACGCAAGCCTGCCTGGTCCAACTTAGATGGGGCCACTGAGAGGAAAATACTTGAGATGAGCTGAACGTCAAAGGATTTGTGAGTGTTTGATCATTTGTCCATCACTTAATAAACCACCCACCTTGCACATTCACGTATCTTGGCAGCTGCATACGCTACAGTTATACGTAGCGGATAAAGAAGATGCGGGCAGTGTCCGTCAACTTGGACCAATTCCCTAAAGCCAAAGGGTCGTGTATAAAAGAGTGGTCTTAGTTTACGGTTGTCAGACCAAACCAGATCCGAAGACCTTGGGTGTCTTCAGACTTTGATCACCATTGTCTCTGTAACACAGAACCGAGTACGCAGTGGTGCGTAAGCCGGTACTTGGTATCCAACGGGAATATTTAGAGCAGCAGATCAAACTCACCAGGCTGAGATGGTTGGAGCATGTATTACGTAATTCAAATCACCGTCTACCCAAGGAAGCGCTGTTTTTGGTTCTGAATGATGGTTGATGGATGGTTCGTGTGGGGTAGACCATGATATGGTGACGTAAAGTCGACTACACTCAAGAGCATTTCTCTGAGTTCCTCGAGCTTTTCTGGCTGGGATCTATGTGATCCTGTTTGCGCATGGTTAGAAACCCTGCAGGCAACCGATCCAATTGATGCGAATGGTGTTTCTTCCTGACCGAACTGCCTAGGTGAAGTTCATCTGCCGCTGTGCGCTTGGTTTATATCGGGTGTTGTTCGCAAGGGACGCTGGATCAATCCCAATGATGTGTTTATGTTAATGCTATCCAAAAGTGCAGATACATTCTCGACCAATTCCTTAAGCACACTGGGCTTCGCTTCACCAAGTCTCCACCCTTCCCACCCCACTAAGGCCTCCATACCTCCTTTTTATGGCCGTTAAGCACCGATATATACTACTGCTGTATGGTTGCCTGTGATGACAACAACGACGAAAATTGTGGTGATTGGCTTGTGAACCTTTTCCACTGTCTACTTATGCGTTCTTTGATTACCAGGTCCCGAATTGGGATGCATTCATCATGAGAGAAAGCGTGTTTTGGTATGCAGTAGAATTGAGTGTTCGGGTCGCTACTCTTAATTTATCTATGCTTCTTGTTTGTGACCCTGAGTTAGAGCAGCCCTGTTTCTTCCTATTCCCATTTCTCTTATTGTGATCTGGAAACTGTTGACCCTTGAATTTTCGTTAAAATTTTGATCCTGCAGTTGCACTAAATATTTCATTTTCTGTTTTAAGGAAATCCTTCGGGGAACGTCGATAATATTTCTAACACATTTCCACCGTCCATAATCCAATTGACCAAGAAAAGCCCACTGTCACTGTGATATTTTACATCTTACGTTGGATTCTATCAGAATAACAGCTTTCGTAAATTCACACGTACCGCTGTCATGATTGCTACCTTCGTATCGATCAATTATACGCTCGTGAGCGTTTCTATGTGATGTGTGTCTCAATCATGTATCCTGGATATTCGTGCGTGGGTGCGCGCGGGTGCACATATTTGCGTGCAAATTTGTCGATTCCACTGGTAATGTCTGCTTTTCGCGAATACCATTACATGAAGTGTCCCTGACGTTATCCACGGAATGTGATTCTGACAGTATTGTGAGCACATCGGATCTTGGTTATGTAGATAGGGCATATCGTGTTGTATGTGCCGACGACCCGCTTTCCAGAGTTTCCATCAGGCCTTACATCACCAAGCTTCAAATGTCAGTGGCCTGTCCTAGTCGCATGTTAGAGTGAGCGTCACGTCTTATTCACTAACGCTGTGGTAGACTTGGAGTGCAATGCTTTTTCCAACTGATAGGTCTTACGGTGCTAGGATAAACAGCATTTTCAGCTGAATGCGGCTGAACCAGGCCACAAACACTGGTATTGGCCCTGTGCCGTTCTGCTGGAACCCACTTGCTTGCTACGGCATGGGTTTGAGGAGTTTGAAATGCGATTGACAGCGAATACAACGGTGGACACTCACCAATTACGAGATACTGGTTTTGTGGATAAGGCAACAAGTGGTGCTGGATATAACTCAGTGGCCAAAGGACTAGCGAGTTCTTGACGAGCCAGCATTATTTCGAGTTTCCGTTCTCGGTCGCTGCTGTCTGCTACAGGTCAGTCTGACCCCACCTCGGCATTCAGGATTTTTATGAAAGCTGTGCTCCGGAAGGAACGCCGCGGTTAATGGGTTATGGATCCCACAGTGAATCTTTCATCAAGCTGCTTGGTAGCGTTTGTGATTCCTGATGACCGATACTCATCTGCCTGAAATCACAACACTCAAATTTTGTATGTTCTTTGATCCGTGGGTAATACCTAGGTGACGTGCGATGTCGGAGTTGTATTCGGTTGTTGAGTGGCCAGCGTTCAAATTGCAGTCTCTCTTGGGCTCCATAAATTCTAGGTTTTGAGCTTGATGCTTTCCCCATGTTGTTATTAACCAGGTAAGGGGCGAGATGGCCTAAGTGGTTAGATCGCGAATTTACTGACCGGAAGGTCCGTGGTTAGAATCCGACCTCCGCCTCTCGACTTCCCCTGTCTAGGCTTGGGCAACCTGGCAGTATCCCAGCCATCGTGCTTCCTTCGGGTGGCATGGCAGTTAGGCACCGGAAGGGTTCTACAGCTGAACGCTTTCTTTTTCTCTTTACTGACCAGATACTTGAAATTTTTGGGTGAAGTCCACTTATTGAGTAGCAATGTTCGCCGTATTGCTAACAGTAGCTTTCCTCCGTGCCAGCATTGTTCAGTCGACGATATCTGATGACGGTTTTAGGTTTCTTTCTGTTCACTGGGACGTTAGGAACACGTAAATGATTTCCCAGCATTGATAGGATCGACTGGAATTTGGAGTTCATGCTGGTCATGTCGGGAGATCCCGCGGATACCTACATCTCATCGTTTGGAAATCGCATCACTGGCATTACCTGGTCCCTGGATGTTTGGCAGTATTTTAACCCTCGACTTCTTGCGTGACAGCTGCGCACTGAAGGGATAGTACGAGTGAATGTTGACTCTCGAGCTGTGTCTCTCGGAGACGCAGCTACTTTAGTCAATAACTGAGAGCTCTGATCCCGTTTGATACTTAGGTGAGTAAAGTATCTTGGGTTTGCTCTGTTAACAAGTTTCGATGCTCATTTAGATCACCGCTTCATCTGACATCAGCTGAGAGTTTTCCACAGATGAACTGTGTTAAATTCGTTTTCTCAATAGCTGCCAGACTCACAATGTCATGCACGTGTATCATGCCCCCTTCACCAACACACCACATATGTTACCATGTGGCGTTTGTGTGGCTTTAGTCGAAAAAATATCCAAGTATTTCTGTTTGCTACGATTTTACTTGTGAGGTCGATGAAACTCCTCGACAGCCCACGGCCGACTTTCACCCTTTTTGGAGCTTATCCAAGTCGGACATTTCATTCGCAAGATGGGATGGTTTCAACTGAGGTTACCTGGTGAGTCCTAAATGGGGGGAAAGCTGGTAATGAGATTCGGACCAGCTAATACTATATCATCATCCTATCTGTCTTATCGTTCAGCTGACCTTTTTTATGGAGTATATTTTCTTCTAAATCCGTTGTTCTCTCCTTCCCGTACAGAGCACAGCTGGTGTGGTTGGATGCTATCACCACGCAGCCACTGGAACTGTGCGTGCCCGGGCCGGATACAACAGTGGGAAAACTAACACTTTCTACACTGGACCGGATACGGTTAGTCAAGTCGTATGGTGAAAACCACTTATTTTATGTAAACGCAGGGTGCGATTTGATGATGCCTTGCATGATATCGCTGGAAAGAAACCTGACTCACACTGCTTTGTATAGGGTAGCCTGTCAAGAACACCATCCTGATTAAGCATAATCCTTCGCTTCTTTCTCCGCCTCGTTCTTCATAAGGATCCGGCAATACATGCGTTCTCAAGACACGAGCTGCTTCCGGCTAGTCGTATCCTGCTTGAAAACATTGGTGGATTTCACCTAAGCTGAAAGGTCATAACCACCAAGCAACTGTCAGAACAATCCTACCGTATAGCCGAGACACTTGATTTCCAATCCGAGTGTTTTGATCGTCGATCTGTTGGTACCACAGTTGATGAACGTGATGGGTGCAGATTATCCGTAAAGAAGTACTAGGTACCAGCTAATGAGTCGGTCAGAACGGCTGATAAAACCTATCAGGTTAAGTTGATCGGGACATTCTCTATTGATACCCAATTCAATGGAAGTCTACCTTAGGTTCAAGTTAGATAAAAGTTTACAAGACAAAAGACCATTACATGGCAACGTGAAATGAAATTGCTTACTGTTAAGTCGAGCACCATGACATCTACACCCCCTCCTGGTTTGTTCACGTGATTACTTAAGTAAAAAACATTGTAAAGCCGGGGGAGTTGCCTGGTCTCACTCGGTTGGTTATAATACCGCGGTAACTGAAGCAATAAAACGTAAGGCAAACAAATGCTGAAGGGAGCCGGTTAGTTGATCCACTCATTCACGTCACCGAGCAGTAACTACCAATCGACTCAGATTACTGGCATGGAAACGGTAACTAGGCCACAGAACGCCCAATATTAACAGTGAGTTGGATTAAGCTAAACAAGCCGACAGCGAGGTGATACAAACTCTTCAGAAATTTCAGGATGATCTGTTGTCACTATTCGATAACCTGTCTATAACTCACTGGCAGTCTTTCGCAGGACAGAACTTAACCCAGCAAATATGTGATAAATAAAAGCAAGATCGTGGATGCATAAGCTATGTAGTATGGTTTCTGTCTCGGTGATCCCAGAAAGATGTACACTGTCCACAATTACAAGCGGTACAAAGCAACGTATAAATTTTCATTTGTAATAATGCACTTAATTAGGACCAGAGGATGTTCGGGCTTCCGAGCAGGAACACAGCTATCGATCCCGCCTACACGCAGCAGTGAACGAATGTTCTTTGGCATTCGCCGAAAATAGTGTAGGCTAATTTGTTGTTTCCAAATAATTTGGCGTACCTGAGCTGATAGCGAGGAACGTAGTTGAAAACTTGGCACCGAAAATCTTCCTGTTTTCACTGAGACTAGCCGACTTCAACGTAGTAACAGTTGTTGCGGGGACGTCTGAAGTAGGTCAGCGTAGTGATGGAGTACTCTGACGAAGTGTGTCTCCCGTGTTCAGACATTTCGGAAATGTGAGACGTACTAGGTAAGCCAAACATGCCGTTTGATATGCATTCCAAACATCTGTCCGGTCAGTCATCGGATGAATCGTGGGTTAGCATTTTGACGACTCGGACTCGACGCCCCCTCTTCGGGAGCCAGTAATTTGTCCATCTCTTTCTTCGAAAACAAATGCGTGGAAAGAATCGATTTGATTCTGTTTGGGATCGTCACATTCCGTTGGTTGTCTCAGTTTGCTAGCTATTCAGATAAGCGAGACGTGGCACTATCGCCGTTGTTGTGATGCCTGTTTTTGTCTGAAGACCAGAGTTTACAATCTTTATGATTCCTAAATTCAATCCCTGTTAGCGACCGTTATTAACTTTCAGTAGTCAGCCTCAAAGTTCGATAAGTCGTCAGCTCTTTTCCAGTCACTAAGGGATTAAACGGGTTCAGGAAGATATGCCAATCATTTGGAAAGCCATAATGTGTTCAGAGCGAACAGAGGACAATGAAATGCACCGGGTTCATGAGCCAGGTCGTGTACCCAGGATCAGTTATGTCCAGTTTTGCAATGCATATCCCACGAAGTGCAGTGTTCCGCCAGCCAGTAGATTACCGTGTTGACAATATGAGGAAATGGGAGAATTTTCGGTGTAGATTTCGTGCTGTAAATGAAGCCAGTTGATGCTTTACAGCATAGATCGGCTGTGCGTACAAGACAAAATTCATATTAATAGAAGTTGCGAAGTGGGAACCAAAAACATTCTTAGCTGAACGTTACCCTGAATCATCACAACGTTGGGTTACACCGAAGTTCGCTGCGTCACATCACGGCACCACCAAAATAATGGATACTCAGCACACGGGCTGGTCGGTTATCCGATGGTCCAACAAGTAAAAAGAGAGGTTTATAAACCTTGGACCCATTTCTTATTTATACATCAACTCCCTTTCCATCTCATTCATATCAATAGGTACCAGCCTGAGGGAACTTGTCAACACCAGCCGTTCCAATGGCCACACAAGTGCACATGAATGCAGTGCATCTTTTCAGGTTTTCTGATTTTAGGTTTCACTATAACCGGCTACCATGACCAGTGTTCTTACCCATCCTCTTATTTTTGCAGACTACATACACAGGCCTAATTCCGTCCTTTCCCGCCCACGTTCCTAATGCTGCGCCTGTGGTACGAAAAATCAACTGTGCCAAACAGTTCGTTATGGTTTACAACGTATCGATCGGGGAATCGGGATGTCCTTTTAAAGGCTGGCACACAGTAGGGATTTAGGCCACGTGACAACGCGCTCGCTCGCTCGCGCACCATTCACTTGTCCGGCGAATTGATGGCCGCCTGCCACCACATTAGCTGCACACGCACTATCGATTGCATATCACTTAGATGTGTTCGTTCGGGTAGAAAGCGGGGGATAGTGCTGCAACCAGTTTTAATCCTCTATATTCAACAGCAACACCAACAACAACTGACGAGTGTCTTTCACGCCTGAGCTGATCTAACGAGAAGCGGTATTAGTAATAGGTCATAAACGACATTAATTTCCTTACAGTTCAACACTTATGGAAAAATTATGGTCTTCTTGATTGTATGGAGGTTGAAAATGTATAGTGTTTTTTGATACTTGCAGCTCAGCGTGTCGACTAGGCATTCGTGCTCGTTTACAGCTCACTTTCCGACTTTCAACAATCGAGTCATCCATTAGTAAACGATCGGTAGACATCGAATAATTGACCCACGCCTCATTTCGTATAGTGACTCATTCGGTCCGTCTAGTCCCAACGGCACTAGCGTATCATTCCCTTTTGGATGTGAATACCGCCGCTGTCGTTTGAATTCAACTTATCTAGGAGTGAGCTGACACATCACGCAGAGTTGGACTACAAGCTCCATGTTGTAACCAGTCTGATATTCTGGTCTCTCAATGATACTTTACTTGAATTTCCCCAAGATTCACTCTAGCGGTGTGGGTGTTTTCATCCGTACTACTGTCCTTAACAACCGTAGAAGTCCCCTTAAATTCGCTACACTGATTTGGTAGACAGATCAGCCATGAACTTATGAACTTCTGTTGGAGTACAAGAGTAAAAAACAATCAACTCAATCCTCTTTATGTATGCCACTCAATTCTCACACTTCAATATGCGTGCGACCATCTGTCCACAGCACAAAAAACTATGTTGCACCATAAAACTAATAGTATACTCAAATTTTCACTTTTTTGGGAGTAGAACCATACCAGCCTTTTTACGTCATTTCTACTGTCTTGCAGGAATTATTGATTTCGGAAGGCGACAATTTGGGTGGGACTTACAATCCCGCTGACAAGGTGCTCCAATGTCGTTTCCGACGCCGCGTGAGACCGCGCGATATGGTGCTCCAGTTAAAGGATTTGAGCGAACCTAATGCCTATTACCTGACAATCACGCGTGGGAATGATGTACTTCCGAGCGGGTTTTCTCGACCTTTCGCCGGGGGAGAAGCAACATATGACAGTAGCGTCTTAATCACTTCGTAAGTTGAGTGACTGCTTTCCTCCACCATTTGTCGGGCGTAGCACGATGAAAACCTTTCTTTCTCACTACTTGCAAGTAATGTAACTTCACTGAACTTATTGAATCGTCAGAATAGTTGCATCTAAACAAGGCGTACGGTCTTGACGTCATTCGCTGTTTCTGACGTGTTTTCATCCAGTTTTCTGGAACAACCTCGGAAAAGTCTTGATTCACCCTAGAATTGCTCCACGTAATATCGTAATCTAAAATGACTATCGATTACTCACAGAAAATTTGTCGTAATACTCCTCTAACTTAACGACCGTCCCAGTAGCGCGTCCCTTCGTAACATGAGTGTAGCTGTGCGCGGAATTTGAAAGTGCAAGTCCCCCCTTCCTAACCCAGCTGTTACGTGATCCCAGAGAAAGTAGGCTGTGTGTGGTAGAGAATATCGTGCAAGTGTACTGAGAATGAACCACAGAAACATTTTCTACGTGTATCAGCTTGCACCATAAGTTGAGACAAATCATTTATCGCATTTTTAATCCATAATTTCACAAAATAGCATCCACATCCAGGAAGCCACTACCCGTAAGACGTACCTACAATTCTCTACATGCTGAATACATTAGCAGCCATCAGATAATGATTGGTGCTCGCATCTCGAGAACAGAAACATTATCGGGAAGAAGGACGTCCAGGTTGAGTAGTAGAAACGGATCTCTTGTTTTTTCGTCCAGAATTATTGTTCTTCTAGATTAACGAGGTGTTGATAAGAGCGTTGGCTTCCGCACAACAGTTCACATATTTTATAGTTTTTATGTGGTCTTCAAAACTTGCGTTATCGGTTCATTGACCTTTCTTGGAGAGATAGTGCGTTCACTCCTAAGGGAGAAAAGTCACGGACTCACCATATGAGTCTGGGTTGCCTGTCCAAAGTTAGGAAATCCCATGAAAATGTAGCGAGAAATGTTCTTTTTGAATCCTGGGGATCAGTCTCATTTTAACAGACCCTAGAACTAAACGCTAACGATTGATTTGCAGTTTTATCGTCCCCTCTTGCGTCGACACGACTGACTGTCAGTTGGTTCATACGCACATCATTTCTTCACTGAAGCCGTTGTATTATTCTGCCATTTTGTATTGCCTTTAATTCTTTGATGCAACTCATCCAATACTACATTCTAGAATGAGAACTATTGGGTATTCCAGTTAGCTTCAAAATAAACAAAACTCACGACGGACCTTCAGGTTGTCCCTAGGTGCGACAGTCCCGAGGGCCTCGAACCATTGGTGTTCATGTCTCGATGGACATTAGTTCAGAATCACAGCAAATAAGAGTTCTGTGATAGATGAGCTTTGAGATTTAGCATTGCTTTCGCCTAGTATGAAACGAGCCTTATATGGTCATTTACTTGCTGGTGGATTCAATCATACCAATTGTAGTTTTTGTGTTTTTGTGATTAGGATTATGCACATCTTTCTTTGGAATAGCCCTTCTGTTGTAAAACTGGCAGGGATAGAGAATAGCCACTATACTACTAAGTCGTGCAGCCTAGTAGGACACATCGTTGCCTTTTGCACTGATCCGTCATGGAGCTCCATTATCCACCAGTGGACTACTTTGTCGGCGGCCAGTGTACTGCATGCTCAACAGAAGTGCTCCTGTCTGAAAATCCTAGATAGCTTTCGCACTGACTACCACCACCACCACTACGTGAACTCACTACACAGATGACCTAGTCTAGTCCAGGAGGCAAGAACGTGCGGTTTAGTTTAATCTTCGATTAATCTGTCTCACAGGCACACCACCGAAATATAATGCATATCAGCGTCAGCGCAATTCTGACCGACAGCGGAAGCAAAAAGCTAATGTTACTTGGTCATTGAGTTAATAAGGGGTATACCCACTCACTGTTGTAATTTCCAAGCTGTAGAGCTTTTCATACTATACAGAATTTATCTTTTCGGAGAAGTTTTGAAAACAATAGGCAAATTTATTCCTGGGAAATTTTCGCTTTTGACGTAAAAGCTTCGTCAGGCTAAGTGACTAGCTTACTAGGTTGGTCGAGATTTAAAGAGGAAGGAGCACCAATCAGCGGAATCAGGCTAAATCGGTGTTAGGTATCAGCCAAGGAATTTGTTTGCTCGGGCGGGTCAGGAAGCGTTTAGACCGATGAGGAACCTAAGTGGATCTGAGTCCAGCTTAGGGTCTAGTTCTTCCGGTTCACTTCACGTGAAGATTCCTCTTATCCGTTTATGTGAATGGACCAATGCTACGATAGTTGTGTAAGGGAGAGGGATTCTGTGAACTTTGGTTGGGTTGGGATTTCCATCCCCTTTTTTGCTAATGATTCTACGTGTATTGACAACTCCACACTACCGCGTGTCAACTCGGCCTATCGAAGACCACTCTACATGCCCTTGCCAGTTCCATATCCTCGGTCCTATTCATCCTGTGATGCTTAGTGATCTCCATTGCCTCGGCCATGAGCCACTGCGATGTGAATCACAGTCCTTGTCTTATCCTTGACTTATCCATTCTCCAGATCTATTCTATGTCCTGCGACTAAACATGTGCCGCCATCACTGGGTCTGACCGGTGCTTGGCACCAATCCGCATTCCTTGGTGGTTTATTTATCCCCCTCTTATGCTCGCCAATTTTGGTTGTAGTTCCCTTGCTTTTTCTCTTATGTAAACCTTAGTGCAATCGTTGCATTTAATTTTATACATAGTCTCTAGTCCGTTCAATTCAATTGCACCAAAACTGAACGTAACATTTTTCCCCTCTGGAAGGCTACTTGAATATTGGCTATGTTCAGCAGTCTCCGAACAACCTTGGATGTTCCTGCTTTATATGGAATGACTGCTGTGTTAATCCATTCCTTACCGGTTCTAGATACAGGAACTAATATCCTTCCTACTTGCCGCCTAATCAATTTATTGAAGCCTGTTGGCAATCTCGTTTTGAGCTGCTGTTCGGTCGACCTCTTCTGTGCACAGCACACACAATACGGGCGTACACGGACTTTGGGTTTGCTGATGAGTAGTTTGAAACGCTCCCCGTGTCTGTTGGTTTCTTATAGATAATAGGTTTTAATTCTCTACTACTCTATTATGTCATAAAGTCTCCAGAAACTTCCTGAAAGAACAAATACACTCGCCTACATTCCAATTAGGCTTTTATAGGAGACTTACCTGAAACGCACACGAGTAGTGTGGTTCGTCTTGAAAAAAGTTGATCATTTTCCAAATTGTGATTGGCGTTTAACAGTTCCGCCTGCCCATACGATTTCGCTTGATCCTCTGAATGTGTCCCAGATGGAGTTACTATTTTGGAACGGAGAAATTCCATTGTTCGGACATAGCTATGCGGCAGTGTACTGAAGCTATTTCTGCTCCTCATCCTCTTTGCGAAATGAAGGTATAATTTGTTGCAACACTTTGCGATTCCAGTAGTCCGTTTGATTCCTGATGGAAGCAGTCACTTATTTGGACAGGCTACCAATGACTGTTATTTCAAACTTAGCTTTTAGCGCACCAAAGCAAAACGTGACCATTCTCTGATAAACTGGCGGTTGACAGCCCTCATACCTATGTCCCTTTGCGTAAGAAGTGATTGGGCGCACGCCGTGCTTCTGTTTGTAAGGACAGCACACAATGGGGGCGATCGAAGATTGATATAGCTTTTGCGCTAGAGCACCTCTTCTGTTGCTCAGTCAGGCAAGAGTTGAGGATGGAGGTAACTGTCGAAGGAATAACGTGAGTTCAATAGTTAAACACTCATAGCAACTCACTCATGTTCGCACCATTTGATGGCATAACTGTTATTCAAGCCGTAGAAAACACGAAGCCTGAAACACCTAGGTATGATGTCGAGCCCATACGTGTACCACAGCCCTGATCAAGACTCATTCTAGCCTATGTAACTGCCAGAATTAACTTTGAGGTTGATGAAAGTCCTTGGTTAGCCTATCACAATTTTCCCGCTTTTTGGGGCTCATCAGGTAGCTGTTGCAAGTTCAGCTTACCTATATACGCCCTTTGTACAGTTGTGCTATTCTTAATGTTTCATTCACAAGCTCGCTATAAAACCGTTTAAAACTGTCCTACAGACACATTAGCCGATGTCCGATTGTCTTTTTGTATTCGTAATTTTAACCATCGAATATTCGTAATTATCTTTCACCTCTCGCACAATGTGTAATGTTGTCTATTGTAGCCCGATCTACGGAAGCATGACTGTTATCTCGGAGCAAGGTTCGGCTCTGATGAAGACCCACGGCTGTCTTATGGTGCTTGCCTGGGTACTGTGTGCCAGCATCGGCGTCATTCTAGCTCGCTACTACAAAGAACTTTGGCCGAATTCGGGTCTGCTTGGCGAGAGAGTGTGGTTCCAGTCTCACCGAATTCTACAGTTTTCTTGTGTCATTCTTACATGCATCGCTATCATCCTGGCTTTTATCTATTGCGAAGGTTACTCCCGTGTGTCTACGTTCCCTCATTACGTGCATCCGATTCTTGGACTGATCGTATTCTGCCTTGCTCTCCTGAACGTGAGTTTGATTCATTGTTTCACGTGTGTATTCTCCATATATAGCCCCTCCCCGCTTATGGGAATGGTCCCGGTGAACTTGGTTGAGGTGATAAAAACCGTACTTCAACATCAGCCTTTTACGTAACTCAATAGTCCACTTTCTATTGTTAGATATGGAATCAATTCATCACAAGGACCACTCTTCTGAAAAAGCACCGTGGAATCGCCTTGGGTCAAAACTAGTGTGTAATTTGTTGTTGAGTCTTTCAAACATCATAGTTGTGCTCCGTCCGCAGACGAAGTCACATTGTATCAGAGAGTACTTTTGAGTCATCCCTTGATGATTTGGTAGAGTGGGAGGGGCTACCTCAAAGCTTGGGTGAGGATTTACTTTTTGAAACATTCTGTTGTTGATTGCAACTCCAATTTCGCCCACTGTGGTATGTCATGAGGTACGTTAGCGTGAGACTGACTCTAATCGACGTGAGTGAAAATTATCAGAACTGTGTTTATAGGGATATATTCGGATTTTCAACCGGGTCAAGCTAGAGTCATTGTGATGGGACGAGGAGACCGAGCTAAAATACTCTATTCTGATCAATAAGAGCACATCTCCCTCTGGTCCCCAACCGGTTCACGACACATCCGTCCAATCAACGCAATGTTCGGTTGTTTCGATCGAATCGCCCATGGACAATTCCTCTTTGGAAAGTTATGAGACTAATGATCCATATCACTTACTTGACATGCCTCTAGATGTCTGTTCTTCTGAAGGGTGCTCGTTACAAGAGCAGTCCATATTTCTTGGGTTATGCAAAGCAATGCTTGCTTTGTGTTTCAGTATGCCTGCGTGTTTGATGTCTGAGGCATCGGGATGCATCCGGCCGTTTGATGCACTGAGTGCTTTATTCCAACCAATGCCACCCAAATTTACTTGATATCCTGTCCTCTTTGATGTTGGTTGAATTTCACGTGTTTTTTGATACATTGCACGATACTGACGCTAAACCTGTAATACCGCGCCATTATCATCTTGGTCAATTACCGATAGGGATGCTGTAACCGTTCCATTTTAGAAAAAGTTGGAACATTTAAATACCGTATTTCAAATGAGGCTTACGCAGCAGGACTTTCAAGAAGGGTTTTCAAGCGGAGTAGCGCGACGTGATTTTTCTGTTTTCTTATGTGCATTTTCTGTTGGTTCCCTCTCAGGAGAGACTAGCGTTCACTTTCGGTAAGTACGTTCTGGTGGTCTCTCCAGGGGGGGGGGGCGAGATAGCCCAAGTGGTTAGAGCGCGAATTTACTGACCGGAAGGTTCGTGGTTCGAATCCGACCTCCGCCACTTGACTTTCCCTGTCTAGGCTTGGGCAACCTGGCAGTATCCTAGCCCTCGTGCTTCTTTCGGGTGGCATGGCAGCTAGGCACCGGAAGGGTGCTACAGCTGAACGCTTTCTTTCTTTTCTCTAGAGGGGAACACGTTTTGAACACGTTTATAAGCACTTAAGGGCGAATTTGAAATGTATGATCACAATTTCACTAACTGTCTGCGAACTCCAACTCTGCACGCATACCGTCCTACTTGGTCCGACCAAACCAAAGGACGACCAGAACCACTGGCGTCATGTCCGTAGTCCGCCGTTGGAACACCGAAGTAATCTGAACCAGACACCGTCATCCATCCGTGCACAAACGAACGCTCGCGGAACTCCCGTAGCCTAATCATATTGTTGCTGATTATACGGAGTGTTTGGTAACCTCTTCCCACACAGTCTCGTTCTGGTATCTCGGCCTGATTGTAGCGCGCTTTGACGTTGGGCCGTTGCTTATGATTCTATATCAAAACACTTTCATATGCATTCTTATCAATTATCAGGCCTTAACATCCTGCATACCAAAGGGTAACTTTTGTTCCTGCTGTGGTAAACCAAGTGAGCATTTCTTCGTTCGAAGACATTTGTTAGACGATAGCAATGAGGAACCTTATACGAAACAGATGAAACGACATGCTTTTATAGTGCGCTTGTAACGCAAGCCGAAATATACTGAAAATAGGGGCTCAAATGGCGCATCCTGAGACTTGCTGAATGGTCTCTTAAAAGCTTCCAATTAGAAGCTTAATTCCACGAGTTCGTATTTAGTTGTTTTCTTTTTTGAATAGATGATCTACCACACGTGTGGTTGCTTCCTACAACACTATTTGTTCGTAGTGCAAACGGAATCAGGTTGCTTTCTCTTGTCTTCATCTGGTCATAAATCGGGTTTTCAATTCAGGACATTCTAAATTCCATGCCCTCAACCAGGCTGGGGTTTTTCCACGGTTGGGTAGCGTAGTTGTCAACCAGAACCCATGCACAACCACCAACCAAAGCGCCACTACGTTCCCTAACAACGCAGCGGTGAAGTCACCTCGATTGGCGATGAAGTGTTCGAAATCAAATTGCTCAGCTCAGCGAACAAGCCAGCAACAATGCTGAAGGTGTTCGGAGGTCGTAACCCTAAATTTTCTTTTACTTCCTATGGGATTTCTGACCATAGCTTGTTTGGCACATTTATTACACTCTTGTGAGAAGAGTGACGATCAGAAAGCAAGGATGCTTATTTCCTGCAGTCCTTATCATGTGAGGCGGCGCTGCAAGTGCAAGATGACCAACATCTTTTGTAGGCAGTTTGTTTTGAAAAACACCTCAATACGTTTTTGTTTTTATGTCATTCGGGCTCTTGAAGATGTACAACCCTTGATGATAGTCACGACCAGCTTCCTGTCACCATAGTTGTCACATTTGAAGACTTTATCAATAGGCACCAAGCGATCCACACATAACACCCGCTTTAACTCCCAAATTCAGCCATTGATCACATTTTGCCGATGCAAAGTTGACCATCCTGATCGTCCCTGGTTCAACTGGATTCACTTCTTCATCGGGACATTCGCACACGTCTTGTCCGTGCCGACAATGATGTTGGGATTGAGGATGCCGGCAGCCGGTTTCCAGCTACAATTTCTCAATTATCCATTGTGGATTCTCATATTCTTTGTCATCTTCCAATTTTGCATCGAATTGATCCTGGAGATCCACGGATGTATGTACTATAATCGTAACAAAAGTGAGTTGCTTTTTTGGAGGAACTGCTCATCAGTTTGCTGAAAGCTCTCATGCTTTTATTGAGATATTTTAAATTTGCCACGGTTACCAACTCGGATTCATAGTTGTTTGTTATTTGACTTCTAATCTACTCGCACATTGTATCTGAATGAAGTACATTATTTCGAAAGTTCAAAATAGCAACCCATTTTTAAGAAGGGTTAGTTCATATGCACTCATTTGCAAACTAATTTGTTTTTTTCGAGAGGCTCACCTGAAACCCAGCTGAATCTCTCGTTTGTGATGTTTTCAGGCAACTGAATATGCTGCACCAGGCCGCTACGATATTCGAGATGTCGCGATACATATATATCTTTGTAACGTACTACTCATAAGGTTGCTGAAAATCCTTCGACAACCTACGACCGGTTTCGCCCTTGGGGCTCATCAGGTAGGCGCGGTCCCCGGGTTTCCGTCAACCTTATGTTCTACTTGAAACCAAATTCAGCAACCTTATGAGTAGTACGTTACTAGGGTTAGTTCACTTGTACCTTGCGACAGATGAATGTCATGGCTTATTTCGAGCATTCCAGTGAGTACGTTTCCCGGGAATTGACCAAATATATGTGTAATTCCAGTGCCCGACCACCTTGACGTGGTGGTCGGGCTCGAGTGCTTCAGCGATTCCGCGGGCTACACTGGCTGGAACTTCGTTCCACAAGGTGCAACCATGCCAGGAAGGCCAAAGGGCCAAGAGCAGCGAGACCCCGTACTACGAGTAATCGTGCTACGAGGCGGTCTGGGGTTAAAGTCGTACTGTCCTCTGCGACAGGAGTGTGAAGGCAGTAAGGTGGTTCCCCCAGGCGACCAGCATGTCCATATTTATGGAAGCAGCGATGCTGCCTTCCCCCGAGGAAGGACGGGTTAGAAAAGGTCGGCCCCAAAAACCGCACAC